>NW_011888874.1:3075030-3078814 GCF_000151845.1 Pteropus vampyrus
GAGTGGCAGGTAACTGTCTCTGTACGGTCCACTTCTAGATTATGAGAGAGACTCAAGCATTATTGTAGGATTATACCTAATTGCAACACAGCCTGGGCTCTCTTTTCCTGTCCTACTGTTTCCAACTGGTAGCTACAGATTCCTGCTCTTAAAATCCTTAAGTTTTTTTCAGGCACATGTCCACTATGTACCTTCTAACTCTTAGAATCCATCTCAAGCTCCATTGAATCTTATATCTTACGATGAGTGACAAAGAGTTTGAATGAAGGATAGACTCCATTACATCACCAACTTCCAAAGAATTTGTTTAGAAAAAAAAAAATATCTCTAAGGATGACCACGACCTTGGCCATCTTATATATTTGATATGAATGATTACATATATATATATTTGATAGTCTCATTGTTTCTCAGCCACCTACTTTGAATGACTTGTAAGGATGCCTGTGTTATCCCTCCCTTTGATGCCTTGATGAACACATTCATGTTAACATCCAGTTTTATGAGCTTGTTCTATTTGAAGGCAGAAAATTAGAAGAGAAAAAAATAGGAATGCTTTCTTTTCAGAAGCATACACAGGTATTTCAGACAAATATGACTCCCTTTTTCTTATCCCAAATGGGAGAATGAGCAGAGATAAAGAAAGAAGATGGAAGCTTCCTCTTCAGTCATTCTGGGCTGAAACTCCCTTCTATGCCGAGAGAAAAGGGCACCAAGCAGCTGGGCAGACTAATGGTTTCCTTCTCGATAGCCATTTTCCCCGTTATTAACAAACCTGATTTTGATGGAGGCAGCAATAGCCCAGTTTAGAAAAAATAAATAAAATAAACTCTGCATTGCTTAGATTTATTTGCATACAGGGTGGTGAATAAAATCTAAGTGGTACTTTTTGACTGGGTTTCTCAGAAAACTTCTTGAAAGAAGAGCCCACTCAACCATTGGCACTTGACTCCTTCCTCCCTCTCTCCCTCCCTCCCTCCCTCCCTCCCTCCCTTATTTCTTTCCTTCCTTCCTTCCTTCCTTCCTTCCTTCCTTCCTTCCTTCCTTCTGACTTGGAATACTAACTTGTCACTAGAGTTGGAGCAGCCAACTTGCAACAATAATTTAACAACCAAAAGACTCATTAAGACCTGAGCTGCAAACATTGCTTCCCGACTTCTTGTTACAGGAGAAAAATTTGTTTACATCAGCTTTTTTAGGTCTGTGTTACAACTAAATTGATGCTTAAACTATGCACCAGCCGTGGGACTTCAGGCAGGTTCCATAATTTCTCTAAGCCTCAGTTTCCTTATTTGCGAATTGGAGATATTACCATCTCAGACCGATTTTGAAGATTAGAAGGTATCATGCATAGAGAGTATTTAGCACAGTTTCTGGGGTGCTGTAATGAGTAAGTGGTGAATAAATATAATTTATCATGATTTATCCTCCTATAAACATTGGTATTCCATAAATCCAATTTAGACTTTAAGTCAAGAAAATATAGGCTGTGATTGAGGAAAACAGAAGATCTTAAGAAATCACTGCAGCTGCCTTGGAGTTTTCTTGACCAAATCTGATTGCTTAGATTTGGAAGAAATGAAGATGTAACTAGTTAATAAGGTTTGAAGTCAGCCAAATACACATTAGATAATTCTGTATAACTAAAGTGGGTTCTTCAGATGAAAGAAACTCATAATTTTTTTAAAAATGTCAAGATTATTTGAATTTATTCTAGGTCAAAGGGATTTTGTCATTTTCATATTTACTCTTATGATGACAGACATGATGTTCCAAAATTTTATTTATAACTGAATATTTCACATTCCAACAATATACAGTGCAACAGATGGTGACCGCTTTGGTTGTGGCCACATAAATCAAAATATATGCATGTGTGTACATGTGTGTCCATGAATATAAGCCTGTGATGTTTTAATTTGTGATGAGGTCACCTGTCTATTAAATCTTAACACAGGCACCTTATGAAAGAAGGCATGAAATGCAAGGGAAGATGGTGAATTTTTATAAACTCTTCATAGTCACCCATCACAGCTTAAGCAAATATTAATTTTATCCTCAGATTTTATTATTACTTTTATGTTTTTAAATTTTTCCTTAACTCTTCATCTGGTTTCATATTCCTCCTGGAGTTCTACTCTGGAAACTTCAGGTCCACGATTTTATATTTGCTATCATCTTGGAGTGAAAAGGTTTTAGAGACTTGCTTCTGCAGAGCTCCCTCTCCTTAAGCACTGCCTTAAGCCTTGATCTGGCATCTCACTAGGTAACTGTTTTCTATAGTTGGAAGAGATTTTAGCGACAAATGTTACACATCACCACCAAGAACTTGCGGAAGTTCCCATATGTGGTTTTTTTTTCACCTGTAGACCTACTCAAAGTCATATATGTAGATACCTGATTATTTCATAACACACGCAAAGATTAGAACTCAGTTATTAAATCTTTATCGATGTAGTACTTCAATTCTCTTCTAATGAACATCTGAATTTTCTATTGACACCTAAAGTACCATATAAAAGATCATTGTATCTGATTCGAGAAAACTCCGGCCAGGCTTATGAACTGGACCCATGGCGGAGTTCACCACACGGATGTGCCCCCAAGGCAGTCACACAGAGCCCTTTACTGGTCTCAGTTAATGCTCTGCTGTAAAAAGCTCTTAATAGTTTTGAACAAGGGGCTCAGCATTTTCATTTTGCTCTAGGCCATGAAAATTATATAGCTTGTTCTGGGCTCAGTATTTGACTTCTTCTATTCAGATGAAACTGTAATTCCTGGTATCAGTTGATTTTCCAGAGACTAAGTCTTTTGGCAGCAGTGTTTCCCAGTGGACTTTCCTCTTGATTTCAGGAATCCAATATTACATTAGCGAAGAAGTCTCTAGGGTTTTAGATTTATACCAGTGTTTTATAACTGACTTTGCCTTTTACAGTAAAAATAAAGTTTGCGCATCTTCATATTATTTAAACCTACTATGTATGCGGAAACATAATTTTATTGACACACTCTCTTAACCTACATAAACCATATTTTTCCTCTTTCTTCTACACATTTAAGAGTCATGATTAATTGCAACTCAAATCTTAACATATACCAATATAATCAATGTTTTAAAAAAGATAATGAGAAGTTGTTTCATGCGATTTAATTAAATCTCTTCGATTCAGACTCTAAATACATTGTGTGAACTGAGATTAAATTTGGATCCTGGAGGTTTATGTATTCTTGAATTACCTTAAGTGGGACATAATATTTGAAAGATAATGGCTAAAATGCTAAATATAATATTTTTTTAATGTACAGAGAACAAATATTATTAGATATCAAGAGAGCAAATATTGTTAGAGATTGTTAGATTGTTAGATATCAAGGTCAATTGCAAGGTTTTATTTTCTCTCAACTGGTTCTTGAGTACGGTAGATCCGTTTCTTGGAAAATATACAGGATAGGTCGATATCACTAATATCATGCATGTCCACAGTGACCAAGTCTCCAATATTCTAAAGAATACAAAGGAGTCATTTAGTTTCCAGGGTTTCTAATTTTTTAAAAAGTTTTAGTCAATAGGGATTAATGTGAAAGAGCAGTTAAGGTAAAATCAGTTATTCAAAAGAATTACATTTGTTCACAGATCTTTCCAGTGTAACACATTCCAAGCTAATATGTAAAAGGAGTGAGTAATACTTTACATGTACGTGCCATATTATATTTTTAAGAACCACTGTTTTATTTTATCCCAACCAGGTGTTTACTTGCTTTTTGCTTTTTTTTTTTTTTTTTT
>NW_011888874.1:3079118-3081013 GCF_000151845.1 Pteropus vampyrus
TCATTCTCTGTGTTCTCTAGTTGACCTTTATGACACGCTCATTCTCTAAAAAGTCTTTCTTTGTTCGGTCTGATGCTCCCACTGAGCATCTGATGAAAGCCATGACTTCTATGTCATTTACAAACACTACATGCAATTTCAGGAGGTTCCCCGGCCCCCGAGGCCCATTCATGAACTAAACACTATGAACACCTGCTCTAATTTATCAATTTTATTTTATGGATATCGCACTGTGTATAGTTTTTCTAGAATCGTTTAGTTTTTGTTACCAACCTTTATTCTCCGCTCTGCCACCTTCTTTACCACATCCTGTCATTTTCAAGTTCCATTTCTGCTGTCCTTTAATTCTGGGCATACTGTTGTCTTATGAACTTCTTATAAATAAAACATAAAATAGATATACCCTTATTCAGCCAGTATGAGTTGAGTGCCTTGTATATGTTAGGCATCATGGGATGTGTAAAACTAAACCTGAAAAGATTTACCCTTAATAATTATATTAATTTTAAATGATAAATACTGATATTGTTAATGGATAATATTAATCGAATAGATTTTATTTCCCAAGAACTATGCTAAGTATGTTATTACTATCCTTCATCTTTTTTTTCTTTTTTCTTTACTTGTTTCCCTCCTCCCCCTCCTCCTCCTCCACCTCCTCCTCCTCCTCTCCCTATTCCTTCTCCTCCTCTTACTTCTTCCCCAACAGAGAAGCTAAAATAAGTTGAAAGAGATTACATAAAACTTACTCAAGGACACAACTAGAAAATTAATGGAACCTGGCTTCAAAGGCAGATTTCTCTGACGTCAGAGGCACTTCTAAAGTAGCCATGCATTAGTCTCCACCTCTCACTTAGCATAGTTGTAGAAATATCTTTGGATGTATGAATTTGCCCATTCATCCATTCATCTACATACACATGAAATTAATACAAGGCAGGAAGAGAGAACAGTAGTAAGATGAATATGAAATTCTGTGAGAATTAGAGGAAGCCAGGAATTGAATTTTTCTTTGTGGAAGAAGCGCAATTTGAAACATGCGGTGAATGATACCTGAGACTTAATAGAAAATAGTATGGAAGAACTGGGAATCCTGAGGAACTCGCATAAACGTATGCATAAGCAATGATCGGCAGTTTTTCCTGGCTAGAGTAGAAAATGTGGAAAGCTGAATTAGGAGGGAATAGAAATGTTGGAAAGAGTTGTGGGTCAGAAACAAGAGAATTCTGAATTCCAGGAATCGGGGAAGGAGCTTATTTTAGCACTAGTGAAGGATGGAGGATTTTCAACAGAAAAGAAACATAATCGGAACTATGTTTTTAGAAGATGGCTCTGGCTGACCAGGAACAGGAAGACCAGCAATGTGCAGACACTGGAGATAGATGTTCATTCTTTTGGTTGGATTTATAAAATTCAGACATTAGGAATTACCTTCTTTCTGGGAAGGGCCCTGTTAATGGGATCATTACATAACTAAGAATAATTAAAAGCTGAAACTGTTCACATGCTCAGTGAGTTCTATTCTTTTGTCCAATGGTAGTTCACACATTCCCCTCTGTTCACTTTTTTTCTTTCTCCTGTGTTTTGTATTCTCTTGTAGGAATTGCATTCCAAGGTTTGGTTTTGTTTCACCAGGGCCCTGTAATCTTATATTTCTGATGCTGTCCCTCTTCCACTCACGTGACTGCCCGCTGCTTTCCTCGAATTTTTGCGGCTCTAGGTTTAGGATTGTTGATAACATGCTTTAACTTCTCTTAGAAACAGTAATATGCTTATCCGTTGATTATTATCGTTGTTACCTGTTGCTTGAGATCATTTTACCTTCTGCCATATTTTTTCACCATTATATTTCATTTCTCCTCTCTGCATCTCAGATTTCTTCATGTACACCGATG
>NW_011888874.1:3082428-3086007 GCF_000151845.1 Pteropus vampyrus
AAATATTTTTCAATAATCTGAAAAAAAGTATCAGCGATAAAGTTCCTCTTTAAATAGTTTAGAGATATGGAGAAACTTATTGATATTAACAATCATTAATTATTATTATTATTAATACTAGTATTGTCAAATTTATGGAAAACACAAATGTTGCGAGCTTGTAACTATCATCAATCAATCATATATATTTTCAAATCAGGTAGTTTGAACCCAGTTACTTCCAAACTCCCTCAAATCAAGATTCCATTTAACAGAATTCTTTGATTTTATAGATTGTCAAATACCTACTCCTCAGTATAGATTGAGAAGGCTTTTTAAATTTAGTTTATTAATTAAAGAGGTTTTTAAATAAATTTATTATATAGAGATTGGTAAAGGCAATTAGTCTTGGATGGAGGAATTAACAATTGTACTTTTGAGTGATATGTTTATTAATTCACTCCAGACCCACAGCATTCTTGAATGCTAATAATTTAAGAAAAACATAATCTATGTTTATAGATCAAATCACATGTATAATGAATAATTCCAACTGAGAAAAATTCTCACAGATGTCACTGATACTTTTGAATATTTTAAATTAGTAGAAGACATTCCATTTCTTCTATTTCTTCCTCATCTTCTTACTATTATTATTCTTATAGTTATTACTACCATTATTCATTAGTGTAATCTATTTTATTTAGTACATGCCAAATAATTAAACCTCTTAATAATTGTATTCCTTATTAATCGCTTCAAAAGTTTTAATAACTGCAATATTCCTATACTTTCTCATCCCAACAGTTTCTAACAGCGTAATTTTCTCAGATAATCACATGAGATTATTGCTCTGAATTATTTCCTTTGAATTATAAGTTAGATAAAATTGGCCCAATAAAAATTTTCAAAATCCTTCTTTTATTTCAGATCCACATGATTTAAGGGCCGTTAGCTGTTTTCTGTTATTTTAGACAATGCAGTTTTATACAAGTGTTTGGGTTTTGAATTTTCCCCATCACTAATTATATTTGATGGGGACTTCCAAAGGTTATTTAAGTCTTTATTTGCTTGGTGTGTTTGTTATTTTCCACACAAGTCATCTTTAAATAGTACCAATGCAACTTGTTTATGAAGTAAACTCCTACGGAAGTTAAGGTGGAATTTTTACCTGGCTCACTCTCCCCACCGTGGTGGCTCCCACATTTTGGGCTATAAGACGGGTCAGAAGGCCACACATCACTGAGTTTAATTTATTCCAGTCCACCTAGTTAGTCGAAATATTTCCTCAAGGAAGTTTTTATTCAGTTGATGCTCTGAAGGGTTCAGAAAACAGAAACCCATAGTATTACAGAGTCGTCATTATGGACGTTTCCAAGGAAACCATACCAGGAATGTTTAAGTGTCTTGTTTTTCCCCAAACCCATGGGAGTGTAGCTTGTTTGAGGTTTTGATGTTCTCTTAATTTTTGCCATCGCTGCTCTGTGGTAGGGTTTCCAGCCAAGTGAGAATCTCGTGACTGCCCAAGTGCTGGCTCATGGGTCCACCATGCTCTCTCGGGCTGAGTTCAATTTTGCATATTCCTCCTGGAAGAGTCTAAGGGTAATTCAAAATCAAATAGAGGTTGACTTTACTTTTTAAAAAATATATATCTTTAATATTTTTTTTCTGAATGCCCAACATGGATTATTTTTCCCAACATGCACATTACCAAGCCATCTAAATATTTCATAAAAAATAAATAATAAATGAATTTGGGTTGCAGAGATTATTAGAAGACTGAATACATGTGATAGATCAGATCATGCTGTTTCACGAGGTACTTTAAGGGGCAAAGGAGATGGCAGGGTCTTATAGTTTTGTGATTTCTTCTGCTTTAAGTGGACGTGAACAATTTTAAGGTCATTTCATATTTTTTAATTTTGTATCTCCAAATTAAAATGAATTCACGAAGAATCTGAAAATAATATCAAAAGTAGTAATTTGAAATTGACTTAAAATATTTTCATAATTAGACTTTACAAGATAATTAGTATATTCTTTTTAAATGATTACCCAAATGACATAAAGCTTATGTCAAAGTGTATAGGAACAGAAAAGTCTTTATTCATCTTTATTCAAAGTGTATAGGAAAAGAAAAATCCCTCTCACTCTCTCTTTTTCTCTCATAAAGTATGCATATGTGTATAATAGTTATTTTTTATATATTCATACATTTAAAATTATCCAAATATACACTTGTATTTTTAGTTGGATATCACAATTAACCACATACTTCTACCATTATTAAATATATGCAAAGAAAGAAGCAAATTTAAATAAAATAGCGTTTAAACCTCTCTATTCTGAAAAAAAGTATGATAATATTTAATCCTATATTTATAACTATAATTATATGATTTATCCTATTTTATTCCAATATCATTTATTCTACAATGCATATTATGTAAACGTATATATGATCTAACGCATAAGATAGTTTTTGAATATATAATTGTGAAATTACCTTTTCTCCCATTTAATTCCATCTAATAGGTGTGGTTTATCATTTGCCATATTCTCCTTTGTTCAAAGCCTGGTCAAAATTGCTGAAGGAACACAAAATGTTGCATTTAACCAGGTATTTGTTGTGCATTTATTTCAGTCACTGTAGCTAAACTATTCAGTTATTAGTATCTTTTGGGGAAACATTAGTTTTCAATAATAAGATGTAGTGAGCACTATAGGACCCCCTCTTACTCATATCTAATCTGTCCCTGAAAAGTGTTGGATAGAATATCTTCAGATAGCTACAGCTTATATTTCATTATTAAATTGGACATTCTCCTGGCCCACGTAGAATGTCCAACACATTTTACTAAACAGTCTTAAATGCAATATATAAATCCTGTGCTGAAGATATCTACTCAAATGATCAGTTCCATTATTTAACGCAGTGAACTCCGCACATAGTGTGTGCGCCTTATGCGCAGTGATAGGTGGCGCGTGATGCTAATTACATTTCCACCGCATGGCTCATTGGAACCACATGTAAATAAGCAAAGAAACAATGCACAAAACCTACATATTGAATGAAAATAATGCTGAACAAACTAAAATAAATGACACTAAGGAAATTAGGGAAACCTTTTTTGAAGTTTTGCGAAATATCTTTTTGCCTGTTTTTAAAACAGTTTTCAGGCAGGTCGAAATGAAGTAAAATGTCCCCAAGCCCAAAGCCACGACCGCCCCGTCTCAGTCCTGTCTTCACTTTTGTGGAATCACTGAAAGGACGCGCAGTCAAAGGCTCTGTTTCTTGGTTTGGGTCCTCCTGAAAGCAGACACTGAGATGAGAACTTGGGAGCAGGTAGTTCACTTGGGAGCTGATCCCAAGAAGCAAAAGTGAGAAGGCCGGGAAAATGAGAGAAGGAGGGAAGCCGATATAAGTGTGTGCTATCAAAGCCATTACTGTGAGCAAAGTGCTTGACTTCTCCAGAGAAGCTTCCAAGAACTGTCTGCCGAAAAAATGGGAGGCAGGAGACTTTCTCCAGCTCCTGTCAGGCGCCCTCGGTTGAGAGTGGGGTCCCTGAGGGCTAGTCACTTTCTGAATTTCTAGGCTGC
>NW_011888874.1:3086394-3088363 GCF_000151845.1 Pteropus vampyrus
CTTCTCCCAGGTGCTTAATGAAGCTTTGTTGCCTGAGAAAGGCAATAAGAATTTTGTTGTAGTTGTATAAATCACATCTTCTCATCGCAGAGGCTACAGATTTAACTATCCTAGCTCCATGAAAACATTTGTAAGGGTTGTGAATTGATTATATCATCAAGGAGAGTATATGTATTAAAAATAATTTTACAGTAAAATTCCTGGTGTCACGGATCAAGGAAAATACTTTTCCATCTATCAAAGAGGAATTTTAAGATGATGTATGTAAGTGCCAAGGTTACAGTTATACTTTAACTTATAATCATATCCATTGCTTCGTGCATCATGTAAAATGCTATCTACTTTATTTACAAAACAGCACAGCATGTGTTATTCTACTGAAGTCTTTGCTATTTTTGTCCAAATAAATAAACTTCTGACACCCCTGAGACTTTTAAGAAATTTAATGTGAATTTCTATAATTGTGTTCTGCTTTTAGAGGTCATATAAAAGCAGTTGAGCCTCCCAGTGAATTGTAAAACCTTTAATATATCTGGACATGGATTTAGTGGTGTACTGATCATCCAAAATATAAAGCGTGTCAATTCCACTGTGTGTCTAAATTTGGGGAGCGATGGTGGTCTACATTTTGAGTCAGTTATACTCAGTGCCTTTAAATGTAGCTCTTTCTTAAAATAATCAGACTGTCTTATACCAGAAGTTACGGTGCGGCCAACCAGAAGCTTGGTGAACATATCTTAAAGGAACTCTGTTCTATTAAATATCCAAAGTAAACATTCTTAGAAATATTTTCAAGTCGGTTCTTTCCATAGAACAATTGCTTTTCTCTCTGTGTTTTGTTCTCATAGCTCGCTGCTTTCTTCTCAACCCAAACAAGTCAAATTAGCTAGAAATTTAAATCCTATTTGTGTTACCCTGTGCCTCTCAAACCAGCAAATATTATTTTAAATTACCCATGCTGTGGCCGTGGTGTCAGCCATGCCCAGATCGGAGTTTTGCTGCTTTGGGGTGTCCGAGGACTCTGCAAACATTAAAGTCAAGTGGCAGATGAATTGAATTGTAAAGCACAAGAAAAACTTGTATCATTCTTACAGTTTTTGTATCTTCAGCTAAAGAATGGTCTTCAAATCGGTAAGATTCGGGACGTCATTAAACGTTGCTAAATGTATTACGTTTTGCAGATTATTAAGAGAGTTATAGATAGAAGATGGAGGTGTTAAAAGTCAGAAGAATGCAAGATAACAGCTTTTAATAAGTAGCTTATATATGAAGCTACATATAATTTATAGCTTATGTAGATATAGCAGAACATATCATCTTCTAATATTTATTTACTATTTCTGCTGATATTTATTGAATATCTGCTCTGTACCAGGAACTGTTCTAAGTGCTAAAGATATAAAAATAAATATAAGTGGCAAGAAGTTTACCTTCTAGTGAATTTAGACAGACAATAACTAAGTGAGCAATCAATGAGATATTGATAGTTTGTGATAAGTGCAATGATAAAAATAATAAGGTTATTATATGAGTTAGCACCTTGGGAGGTGTTAGCGAAAGGTTCTCTGAAGATGTGACATTTGAGGGGACATTTGAACACTGAGAAGTTACCAGCCAGATAAAAATCCAAGGGAAGAATTTTCTGGAAGAGCAAACATTAAATGCAAAGGCCCAGAGGCAAGCAGATCTGTACTGCATTTCATAAAGAGGAGTTAGACCCGAGTCGTTGGGACACAGGGAGCAAGGGTGAGAGAGTATGACACGAGATTGGCTATGTTGACAGAACCCTGATCATACCGGGCCTTGTACATCATGGTCAGAGATTTAGATATTATTCTAGTTGCAACGGGAAACTGCTCATGATTTTTAAATTGGCGGTTGATAGGTGGAGTACTAAGATCTGACTGGGATTTTAAAGTCTGAATTATTAGGGGAGAAGTAACTGAAGTAGGAAGACCAGGAGAGATCA
>NW_011888874.1:3088413-3090662 GCF_000151845.1 Pteropus vampyrus
TTTATGCTAGTTACAGTACACGAAATCAAATATTGGGAAGTGAAGTAATTTCATTAAAACAGACTTTTACTGCAAAGGAAACTTTGGTGCATTTAATTCACCACCGGCCATTATTTCTAGGGTGTCCCCATCCCAGGATGGGAGTGGTAATGCACTGAGGGTGTGACATTGTAGGGAGGCAGTGTGATGTCTCCTCGCCATCCTCCAGTACAGGGGGAGAACGTGAAAGCATGTCGGGCGTTACTACACAGATGTCTTTAAACTTTTAAACTTAGCTGAAGAACCATGACATCAGGTAAAAACTAGAACCCTCTGGGCACACTGGGCTGTAGGGTGACCTTGTCCTTAAAAAACGATCAATTTCCAGATCCTCAGCGGGACTTCAAAATTTTTACTTTAAATCTAGCTGCCAGTATTTCTGAGTGTGATAGGTAACACAGAAGGAAATAAGCTTTAGCCTGTCAGTACCTTTTCAACGTTTTTGGAAATGTATGCAGTAGAGAAACAAAAATTAAGCAGTTCACACTCTTTCTGTTAAATGGCTGCTTAAGGTCAGGATCAGAGTAAGACGTTAGAATATCACCAAATGCAGTAAAGTTTGAAGAGGTAAAAACAGCAGTAGGGGAAAATTCTAAGTGGAAAAGAAGAGCATAGAGACCTGACCTATAATAGTGTACTGTCTAGTCACATGATTCCATTAAAAATAGTATTTATAACAAAAACAACAACAAAAAAATGGGGCTTATTTCTTCTCATTTTCCCCATTGCCAAGTTTTTTGTTTGTTTGTTTAACGAAAGCTACAATTTTCCAAAGTACTCTAGTAGAGAGAGTGAAGCCAGGATCAACTCTGAAAAATGAGGATTTGGTCTTAGGCTTTTGGGAACATTTCACAGGACCCCAAGAAGACTTCTCCCAGGTGCTTAATGAAGCTTTGTTGCCTGAGAAAGGCAATAAGAATTTTGTTGTAGTTGTATAAATCACATCTTCTCATCGCAGAGGCTACAGATTTAACTATCCTAGCTCCATGAAAACATTTGTAAGGGTTGTGAATTGATTATATCATCAAGGAGAGTATATGTATTAAAAATAATTTTACAGTAAAATTCCTGGTGTCACGGATCAAGGAAAATACTTTTCCATCTATCAAAGAGGAATTTTAAGATGATGTATGTAAGTGCCAAGGTTACAGTTATACTTTAACTTATAATCATATCCATTGCTTCGTGCATCATGTAAAATGCTATCTACTTTATTTACAAAACAGCACAGCATGTGTTATTCTACTGAAGTCTTTGCTATTTTTGTCCAAATAAATAAACTTCTGACACCCCTGAGACTTTTAAGAAATTTAATGTGAATTTCTATAATTGTGTTCTGCTTTTAGAGGTCATATAAAAGCAGTTGAGCCTCCCAGTGAATTGTAAAACCTTTAATATATCTGGACATGGATTTAGTGGTGTACTGATCATCCAAAATATAAAGCGTGTCAATTCCACTGTGTGTCTAAATTTGGGGAGCGATGGTGGTCTACATTTTGAGTCAGTTATACTCAGTGCCTTTAAATGTAGCTCTTTCTTAAAATAATCAGACTGTCTTATACCAGAAGTTACGGTGCGGCCAACCAGAAGCTTGGTGAACATATCTTAAAGGAACTCTGTTCTATTAAATATCCAAAGTAAACATTCTTAGAAATATTTTCAAGTCGGTTCTTTCCATAGAACAATTGCTTTTCTCTCTGTGTTTTGTTCTCATAGCTCGCTGCTTTCTTCTCAACCCAAACAAGTCAAATTAGCTAGAAATTTAAATCCTATTTGTGTTACCCTGTGCCTCTCAAACCAGCAAATATTATTTTAAATTACCCATGCTGTGGCCGTGGTGTCAGCCATGCCCAGATCGGAGTTTTGCTGCTTTGGGGTGTCCGAGGACTCTGCAAACATTAAAGTCAAGTGGCAGATGAATTGAATTGTAAAGCACAAGAAAAACTTGTATCATTCTTACAGTTTTTGTATCTTCAGCTAAAGAATGGTCTTCAAATCGGTAAGATTCGGGACGTCATTAAACGTTGCTAAATGTATTACGTTTTGCAGATTATTAAGAGAGTTATAGATAGAAGATGGAGGTGTTAAAAGTCAGAAGAATGCAAGATAACAGCTTTTAATAAGTAGCTTATATATGAAGCTACATATAATTTATAGCTTATGTAGATATAGCAGAACATATCATCTTCTAATATTTATTTACTATTTCT
>NW_011888874.1:3092487-3109792 GCF_000151845.1 Pteropus vampyrus
GAACAATTTAAACTGGTTTCTTTTTAGGGTACTAAGCTTCCACTGGTATTACTCAGAATCAGTCTGGATTCTTCTTCCTCTACCTGCACCTCTAGCTGAAAAAGTTGTTTTTCAACCCGCAATGTGTTCTTTGGTCCCGGAAGCACTAATGGCCGTCATCTGTCCAAATCTAGATATCCACTACATAGCTGCTGTCCATTTACATCAGCATGACAGACAATAAATGTCGGTGAAGATTTGGAGCAATTGGAAGGTGCTAGCAGGCACCCTGCCCAGGTTTTGAGTTTTCTGCATACCCGGTCTATGCCAAACAAGAACTGGGGGAAGCTAAGGCTGGCTAAACACCATGGCTTTCTTCCAACCATGCTACCCTGACAGTTACTTTGATGTAGTGATGCCCCAATTCAAAATATCAAGAGGGGGCATCCCTCAAGATAATTTCCTCCCAGAACTCAAACCATGGAAAGGGGGAAAATCCTAGTGGCCTTGGAGTCCCTCCTCTTCCCAACCCCACCTGCCTCCAACTTGTCTGAGTTTTCTGAAGACACTACCTTTTGGGGGGATTGACCTGAGGGTGTAAGAGTGAGAAAGCTACCGTATAATTCTTCTTCTTTCTCCCAATCCCCAGAGGCTGGAAGGAATGGGCTTCTCCCTCTTGTTCTCCCTGTCTGGAGCTCTCTTAAGGTATCCTCCCTGGTCTGGTTAGCTAAGTCTGATATCTTTTCTCATCCAAACCTGCCCGTGAGCCTGTTTTCTTTCTAAGTCTCTCCCCTCACCCTCTCAGACTCTTGGATGATATTCTGAAAGGGTCTCTCTGGGAAGCAGAAAAACATAAATTCAGTGATTTCAAGAAGAGATAAAAAATTAAAGAGTGGCTTAATGTTTTACTTTTTTGTTCCTATTAAAACCAAGAAGACAATTTTCAAATATAGAGGAGTAAAAAGAGGAGTTAAAATGGGCACATTTCCTACATTTTCAAAAAAGTTTATTTTTCCTCAATTTGATAAAAGGTCTAAGAGATCCAGTGTCTTTGTCCTGAACTCTACAAATTCACCTGTGATCATATATAATATTGACTGAAGAAATGTGTGGTGAAGTCATCAAGGTCAAGCAATCTAGCACTTTCCGGAGCTTGCAACTTCAAATTCATTTTCTGTGCCAAGTTCCTGCTTGATCTGAAGACTCTAAAATGTTCTGGATCTCAGATATTTCTTTCCTGAAAAAGAAATAATAAAATACAGTTGGCCCTTGAACAACATGGGTTTGAACTTCAAGGGTCCACTTATATGCAAATTTTTTCAATAAATATAGTCTTTCCTCCGTACCCTGGGGTTCACATCTGTAGATTCAACCAACCAAAGGTTCTGAAACAGTATTTTGGATCCACTGTTGGGAATCTGTCGATGAAGAAGGCTGACTGTATGTATAATTCTATGCCATTTTATAAGAGGGACTTGAGCATCCGCGGATTTCGGTGTCCACAGAAGTCCTGAACCAGTCCCCTGTGGATACTGAAGGATGACTAGTTAAGTTTTGGGAGAGTCAAAAGATATAAGTGGATTTTCAACTGCATGATGTGGTACTTGGCACCCCTAATCCCACGTTGTTCCCGGATCAACTATAGTTTAAAACTTTATAAGAAGGGTAGATATAACAACACTATCACAAGAATTGAAAGAAAAACAATTGATAAATTGAATTTAAATTTAAAACATCGTGCCTCGAAAGATACCATCAAGAAAGTGACAAGACAACCTATAGACTGGAAGAAATATTCTCAAACCATAATTTCACTAAGGGATTTGTATCCAGAATATAAAAAGAACTCTTACAAGTCAATAATGATAAACTACTCAATTGAAAAATAGACAAAGAATTTGAATAAATATTTCTCCTAAAAAATGTATAAATGGCTAGCTAATAAGCAGATATAATGATGCACCACATCATTGGTCTTAGAAATACAAATCAATTAAAAAAAAATACAAATCAAAACCATGATGAGATAGCATTTCTCATCCACCAGAATGGCTATGATCAGCATGACAGACAATAAATGTCGGTGAAGATTTGGAGCAATTGAAACCCTCATTCATTGTTGGTAGGAATGTAAAGTGGGATAGCCACTTTGGAAAACAGTCTGGCAATATCTTTAAAAACATGAAACATAAGCATACTATATGACACAACAGTTCTGCTCTTAGGTATCTACCAAAAAGAAAAGAAAACATATGTCTACACAAAGACATGCATGTGAATGTTCCTAGCAGTACTACTCACAATACCACAGACCAGACATGACCCAAACACGCACCAGCTAATGGATGGATAAACAAAGGATGATACATCCGTATAGTAGAAGAGTATTTGTCTATAAAAAGGAACAATATTGGTGGACCTCAAAAACAGTATGTTCAGTGAAAGCGACTAAACACACACACAGACACACACACACACACAGACACACACACACACACACACACACACACACACACACACACTCTGTATGGTTCCATTTACATGAAATGTCCCCAAAACAGCAAATGCATAGAACGAAACCTGATTAGGGCTAAGGGCTGGAGTGGGAATAAATAGTGATTATAAATGACTGAAACTTTTTTTTTAGAGTGGTACAAATGTTTTAAAATGAAATTGTAGTAACAGTCGTACAATTCTACAAATATACTAAGAACCTATACTAAAAATAAACACTAACAATTTTATGGCGTACACATTATATCTCAGTAGAACGCTTTAAACTTCTTTTGACAACTATGTAAGTGGGTTGTTTGTAAGAACAGACAAAAACGTTCATATTTAAATTTGTAATGACTAACTCCACAATATATTCTTTCCTCAGTCAACTACTAGCTTTAACTTGGCATTCAGACATAGCTTAATAATTGTGCTGAGCTAAATATTGCTTCCAAAGTAAAATTTTCAAGGCCCAATAGCCATCGTAGCATTGAATTGACACACTCAAGCAAACTTGAAATGATCCTCCAATGATACAAGGCATGCCGATTTCTGCTTAGGGGTTGTCAGTAGGTCATCTGTAAATTTTAATTAATATAACTTAAAAATGGCAAATAGTTTTCATAATTTTTTTCTTTTAACGCCTACAGCACCTGGTATTCCTAGGTAGGTGGTCTCCCATCCAAGTACTAACCAGGCCCGACCCTGCTTAGCTTCCGAATCAGACGAGATCGGGCACATTCAGGGTGGCATGGCTATAGAGTCATAAAAAGTTTTCAATTTAACTAAATGGCATTTGTCAGACTATTATGGACAGGTATTAAATTTAAAAATGCCACCCAAAACACACACACACACACACACACACACACCCACCCACCCACCCCATAAAGGCAAAATGAGTTTTCTTTAACTTGTCAATATGTTGTTGGTCTGGTAGAGAAAGAATCAGCATAGCAAATGGACATTCCACGCCTGGATCCCTCCTCCCCCGCCCTTCTTTCTGACAGAAGCTTTGCAAAACAACAAAAATCATGGCTTCTTATTAGTCTCTGTTTTCCTCCGCCAAGATGTAATTGATGACTTAAAATGGTAATTCCAGTCTCTGCAATAGGAGAACACCTCCACACTACCTCTGAAGTGTGTCTCCTCTCGCCTCTGCTCCTTTTACTAGCTCCCTATGATACAATTCAAACTATTCTTGCAGAAACCCCAGTAACTTCTTACAGAGACCACCCCAGACTTGTAAAACCTGGTGGACTCCCCTGAGGAGCTGAGGTTTCTTCAAACGAAAGATGAAAGATGCAGCCGCCACCGAAATTCTCTGCTCCCTGCGTGCTCGCTCTCTCTCTCTCTCTCTCTTTCTCTCTCTCTCTCTCTCTCTCTCTCTCTCTCTCTCTTTCTCTCTCTCGTAAACAAAGGTGCCACCATCATTTTAGTGTTCATGATGCAAAGTAAATATGTCCCTGAACACACAGGCTGTTGGAGGAGCACGCATGTCCTCATCACATCCACATTTTCACAGTCATGCCCCTCTACCACTGCCAGTACCTAAAATATCATTTCTTTCCTCCCAAGAGGGAGAGCTGAGATTTCATCCTCTTACAGAATATGCAGCTCAGTGTTGTTATTCAGGCACAGGCACTGTAAGAATGTGGTATGTTGGCTAAAACTATTTGTTTGTTTAATTTCTCTGGGTTCAGTGAGGTCATTTTGCCATCTTCCCTGTGTTTTCTGTATTTTCCAAAGAATTGCCAGCTTCCAACAACACCATCTTTCTTCCCATTGGAAATGGGAACACGTCCTCGGCAGGAATTTTCCACTTAGCAGAGCCGGCTTCCCTAGCTGGGGCCTCAGCACACCAGCCTGCAATGCTGTATTTCTTTCCACTGGCGTTTGACAGTTTTGAGCCAGCACAATGAGTCGTATTCAGTCATTCTAAGCCCTCCCCTTTCTACATTTTTTTTTTTAATAATGCATACTTTCGAGCAATGTCAGGAAGAGAGCAAAGGCTTTTAAACAACACTGTGTAAAAAGAGATATCACACTCACACACACACAAAACCCTGGAGACCCCCCCCACACACTCCCCCCCCCCCCCCCGTGATTCCCCCATCTCCCAGCCCCCTTCCCTCTCCTGGTAAACGCATTAAGGACAAACCTCATGGTCCACACACTCTGCTTGTAATTGTTTGCCTTTGCAAATTATTTCCTTTCAATAATATTTACAAACTATACATCGCTGCCTGACACGATGATAAGAGGGGACACAGATTGCTTATAATCTCAGTTGTAAACAAGAAACGGAAACACGCGCTGGTTTAAAAAAAAAAGAAGAAGAAGAAGAAGAAGTGTTCAAAAAAGCCCTGTCTGGAAGCCGAAGCCTCGCTCACAACCCAGTGGGTGCTGGGTGGCACGCAGCCTCCCCAGCACTGCAGCCGGAGACCCAAACGCCAGCCGGGGAATCCGCAGGGCCATCCCAAGTCCCTGGCGGGGGAAGGGAAAGGGGGAATTTTAGAGGGAGGGAGTCAGAGAAAGGCTACATCCAGAGGAAAAACAATGCGTGCCTTCTAGAAAGCGAACGGCACCGCACGCAAACACAGAGCCCGCAGGGTCCCCGCTCCCGGGGGCCGGGGAGGGGGCGCAGGCGCACGGACGCAGCGGGGCCTTCCCCGTCTGGCCGGGTGGTAGCGTCTCAGACAGCGAGGGCCCAGGGGGTCACCGCCGCACAGCGGAGGGCGTCTCCAAAGAAGCTGGGATTCTGCAGAGAGGGGAGGAGGCGGGAAGAGGGGAGGAGGCGGGAAGAGGGGGATTTGTTCAAGCTGGGAGGGTGGGCCCCAGGGGGAGAAAAAAAAAAAGAAGAAAAAGACTAAATAGATTGATGCTTTGCAGGACACCTAGGGTATTTCTTTCAGGGGATATTACTTCCACTTTTAGGCAGGAACAAGAGCTGGGAGGAAAACAGCAGCACGGCTGACAGCTCGGAGGTGATCAAAGGGGAGCTTGAACTGCTTGCTCTGCCAGCCATTTATTAGCGAGAGAGGGGTGCTCTCGGGCCACTCGAGGAGGGGGAAGGGATTAGGATCGAGTATAAAGAGGTTGGCCTCACTCCTTTATTCGGAAGGGGAAATGTGCATATATACATATATCTTATAAATAAAATTTTAAAAAATAATACGTATTATTTTTTAAGGATACTATTCGCTACAAGACCCACTCTTTCTCATAAACAAAATAGACCCCCCACACGCGCGCTCACACACACACACACACACACACGCACACACTTCTCATACGTGTAAAGAATGTCGCCACCTCTGCCTCGTGATATGGCAGGACGGCTTGGCCACTGGAGGACATTTTTATGTGGAGACACCTCCCTTTGGGGAAGGTAGCTAACTTTGTGCGTCTGATTAAGCTCGGGAACAAAGTTTAAAGCGCTCCTGGGATTGGGGTAGAATTTCCCTCCCCGTGGAAAACAGGACGAAGTGCTAAGACGCACTTCACCGGTGCAAGTGATCTATTGTAGAACTGACGATCTCCAGCAGTTTGGGGAAAGATTGCTGAGTGTATGAAGGGACCCAAAGTTGTCACCCTGAAATTGCTTTCGGAGATGTTAATTTTAAGCTGTTTATCAAGAAAGAAGACTCGGAGAGAATATTCGACCCTCCTCCACTCTTTCCTGCCCAAGAGATTCAGACAGAAACCTGCTTTAGGAAGGGAGCCTGGCTTTAATCACCTTAAGAATTTTCACCCTGCCGTTAGGAAGATTCTAAGCCTGAAAGCCAGATGTCCTGTGTCCCACTGTGTCCGAGTTGCCCAGCGAGAATTTGCCTGTATGTCCCACTCTTCCTCAGCTACCTGTAAATCGTCCATCTTCACTTCTTTAATCTAATACCTTGTCCCACCTTCCTGTTCTCCTTTGTCCTAATGACTTTGTCCTAATGTTGCCTCACCGTTTTTGGAATTTTCATGCTTACGTGAATTCTCCATGCACGTGTATTAAAATTTTTGATTTTCTCCTGTTAATATGTCTCTATTAATTTGATTATCGGCCCAGCTTGAACTTGGAAGGTGGGAAGAAAAGTATTACTTTTTTTTTTTTTTAGCCCCCACGATGTCCACCTGTGGAAAGGATCACAAATGCGTTATTAGCATTAACGCGTTTATTAATCTCACAACAAAGGCATAAGAATTGTAGATATTCGCCCAGTGTATAAAGTGCACTCTCTTCAGTTAAAGAAATATGATCTTTGTACCTAGAGATGCAATGAAGCTATTAAGGGGCTTGACTAGAACAGGAAATAGCTTCTCATGTGATAAGGATTTCACTTTGAGAATCAGTTATACATATACACCCACCACACACACACACATGCACGCACACTATGCCAGCTTTTATCAGCTAAGGCTTTAGGAGGGAAATAAAAACAAGCAAACTAATTTTTTCCCCAAACTCACATTTTGAAATATCACACCTTAACTTTTTTATTTAATCATAAAGTGGTTACATTTTAATGTATTCTTTTAACAGTGCTAGAATGAAGTCAAAGGTAAGCATAACAGGGCAGTTCAGGGATTTTTCTTACTATTTAGAACAGTTGATAATCAAAGTGGGCCTTTTCCTTTACGAGTTTTTTTAACTTTATAGTTTTTCTCAAATATTAGGAAATTTTAATGTATATGCCATTTATTTTTTAAATTAATACAAGAAGGTGTTTTGTTGTAAAAAATGTACGTAATGCAGTGCAGTACAGATTAGATGATGAAAATTCCTCACAAACTTCCCCTTTCACAAATCATTCCCTTCTCTGGAAATAGCCAGTGTTTGCTATGTCCATCCAGACCTTTTAAAATATTTTTGCATATATAGACCTACATGTAACCATATAAATTTTAAACAATAATGAATTCACTTAGACTATATGTTTTATTCTGTGAATTGATTTTTTTTGCACTCAATACACCAAGTAGGTCTTTTTTTCTAAATAAGGACTTATAAATCTGCCCATTCTTTGAACTACTGAATAACATTTCATAGTTTATTTTTTGTTACTCTATTCATAAATAATTATTTCCAATTGTTTTATTTTGCTGAAACTACCTCATTCTTTGAACTACTAGATAACATTCCACGTTTATTTTATTATTACTCTATTAATAAATAATTATTTCCAAATTTTTTATTAGAAATTATGCTTATACTGACATTCTTAGAAATCTTTGACTGTATTCGCTAGTACCTTTGTAGTCTAGATTGCATGGGAATTGCCAGGCCAAAGGGTATGTGAGTTTTTAATGTATAGATACTGTCAAATTGCTCTCAAAAAGCACAACTTCTATTCCCACAAGGTGTATAAAAGTAGACTACCATTTTCATACACTCTCAATCACCATTTATCATCATTTGGAAAAAAGTTTGGCCAAGATCCTAAACAAAAATAATGTCACATTGATTTCTCATTTGCCTTTTTTGAATACTACTGAGATAGAACAGGTCTTACCTACTAGCCACTTGTATTTTTTCCTGTGATTTGCCCATTCAGACCTTTTGCCACATTCCCCTTTGAATCTTTTCTGATTCCTAGAAATTCCTTATAATGAGAGCTTTTGTTTCTTTTATGCAGTGTAAATGTTTCTTCCAGACTGTTGTTTACCTTTTAACTTTGATTATGGAGGCATCATCATATAGACATTCGAATTTTATGTAGCCAAATCTGTAAGCAATTTATTTTATGGACTCCAGGTTGTGTCCTAATGAAAATTGAATAAAGAACATAGAGCTGCGTTTTGTATTCCAGATGGGAGATTAACTCTCTAAAACTGCTTTTATTTCTTTAGGACAATTCTACATTAAAATAAGTATACACCGTATCAACAAATCAATAGGGCCTCTCATTTATTTGTTCCTGTTACTCAAGTACTGCATACACCTTCTAGCGTACTTAAACTAACATCTTGCCTGTAGACGGACTCACAAAATTCTGTGGCTTGAATGGAGGACAGGAAAATGTGTCAGAATAATGACGTATTAAATAAAAGTCATTAGGCCTCCTTGGGTGTTTGGAAAAGGAGTATGTTTAATGTACTCAAAGCTGGTTTTCTCATAGGATTCTATGAGATAAGCCATTTCCCTCGCTTACCACAATGATGTATCTTTCTTTCTCCTAAGGTGGTAGATAAGCATCCTCTCTACAACACTGGAAACCAAAGTGGCATTTGATTGAATAGGTCAGAGGTAAGAACATGGCTTGCCACACCTACCAGGCTTTGACAGAGTTTCACCCAGGTTGTATTATCTGGGAAAATTCTCCCAAATGAAGATTTCTGGTATCATCCCATATATCCAAAATGCCAACCTTGGGGAATGGAGCTCTGGAATTTCTATTTTGGATGACTTTCTAGAGTGATTCTGATGCTCACAGAGAGTAGCACTGGGAACCTGCTTCTCCCATTTATCTAGAGAATGTGGGATTCTTTAGTTTCTCTCTACTCTAATGGTCTCCTAGCTCATTTAATATAGAGAATTTAACTTGAGGATAAAAGCAGAAGCAGGGAGAGCAATCGGAAAGTTGTTATCCAGGTGAGAGATGATGGTGAAGGAGCTGGGATGGTAGTGATGGAGGAGGTAAAAAGTGGTTAGACTGATAAACATGTGAAGGTAGAACAGCCCAGGTTGGCCGTTTGGTTGTCTCTCTCCTGGACCAGATTGTTTGGTCTGTGATGACACAGATTTCCATTTTGCTCATTGCTGAATGAAAAACACCTAGACTAGTGCCTGAGATACAGTAGATGTTCAATAAATACCTTAAACATAAGAACTGACTCAATGATAGATATGAATGTGTTATAAGAATAATTCTTATTTTTAACAAGTCTTAAGAAATATTAATTATTTATATTAATTTATGCAGTCTGAAAAATAGCTCCGTTACTTGAGTAATCTATAAATGGAAGCTAGCCTACCTTATTTATAACCTTACCTTAACATTAAAATAACTTCGTAGATTCTTTTACTTGAGAATTTATATAAAACTTAAAGAATAAATATTATGAAATAAATTATATAGGTAGAATTCTGAATTTTGTATATTTATATACATATACACAGACTTTTTTTCTTACAACTGATATGCAAGTATAATTTATTGGTAAATCAATATAAGTGATAATAGTTTCTTGCTAATCGCTATCAGGACACTTTTCTGTTCTTTTTCATTCTGAATTGGTAGCTGGTCGCTTAATTTTGCATCATTGAGTACAGGTCCTAGATTGCTTTGTCTTATAATAGTACAAAGAATACTTGTCTGTATATCTACAGTGAATTAAATGTCAATCATTTGAATAGAGATGTTTTCCTGTTCCAACGGCATGGCCTCATTACTTGTATGTTTTATTTTAACTGTTGCTTGACATTTTAAACAATATTTATTACTTTTACAATATGCTAAGGAAAGAATTTATTCAATTGAAGGCATCCGGCTTATGAATATCTGTCTCTAAGTATCTAGAAATATATTTTGGTTCACCTCTTAATTCACAGATAAGAAAGGTTTTAAGGTAATGTCATATTTTAGGTGAAGAAAAACAGTGAGAATTATCTGGAAGTCTTGTTTCCTGTTTTTCTAAGCCCTGATTTATAGGTTGTCTTGGCTTTTCATATCTACAGCTTCCTCCTCAACTGTAGCGCCATTAAAAGCCATTTGCTATGGGTCAGCCGGGGTTTTCATTGGCATTTGGTTTCATACCTGCTGATATGAAAGAGGTATATCTTAAAAAGGTTTTTTGTTTGTTTGTTTTTACTAGAGGCCTAATGATTCAGGAAAATTTGATGAAAGCATTCAATTTTTCTCCAAATGAAGAATAAGCCACACCGGTTGCTAGCAAACTTCTATAAAGGACCAGATAATAAATATTTGGGGCTTTGCTGGTCATGCAGCTGCTATTGCAAGTACTAAACTCTGCCAGTTTAGCAGGGAAGCAGACAGACAAGACATGATGAATGGCGTGACTGCATTCCAATATGAGGACCAGATTTGGCCCATGAGCTATAGTTTGCTGACCCATGAGTTACAGTCATGGTAACAGGTGTTTGAATTTACTTAAATTATGTTCTGTATTGTGAAATATGATTTTATAATCCATACCACTATTTTAATAAAGATCTCTTCTATGTATAACTGGATAGGAAAATTGTTCATTTCTATTAGCTTTGGTTAGTCTCACATGACATGTGGAAAGCTTTTGGATCTGAAGGTTATAAGCAAGTTACAACTGCACACCTGGTGGCAGATAATGTCCTAATAGAGATGGAACACTCAAGAAGAAATCGTTCGTCCCTGGGGTACTGACCCTTGCAAACCCAGATAGTAACCACAAAGCATCTTGAGAGAGACCCACAAGCTGAGCTGCTGTTCAGTTAGGGCTTCTTCGGTGTCAGAGTTTCCTAGTCATTGATTTGGAACATCTCAGAAAGGGCATACAAACGCTGAAAATAGTCCCTACCATTCTCTGGATTTTTATTCCTGTCATTATATTTCTCCCCATTTCCTAGGAGATCAGTTTCCCCACATATCTCTTCTTTCAAACTTAGTCTTCCTTCATATTTGGAACTATCTTATTCAAAAAAAAAGTAACCAGTGGATTCGAGTTAATTGATCCTTATTTTAGCTTCTGGAATGCTGAAAACAACCAAATTTGTATTATTGCTATAACGTACAAGTCCTCTCTTGACTTTGCCCAAAGCAGAGTTACGCAACTAAGACAAGAGAATTAAAAGAAGTTTTCAGAAATATGATATAGATGTACTAAGACATCAACCTCAGATTCTCAAAACCTGAAGAGGCTGGTAAGGATGGACAGCCAGCCATGGAGAAGTCTAAGCATTGTGTACTTATATATCTCCTGCTGACATCTAAAGTATCTTTCCACCCCTTTAGACTCATATTTACAGGTACAGTGACTGCTACTAGTTTTGCAAATGCTACTGCTAATTGCAACCATATCGTGGTCAGATCAAAACTAAGCTTGTCAGATATCCTTGCTGAGAATGGACTCAGGAGGACAGCCCCTTTGTTCGCCTTAAAAATGAGCAAATCCAAGAAAAGCAGTGCTTCTAAGTTATTACTCATGAACATATGCAACGTTCCCTCTACCCCACTCCTTCCTCTTTTTCTCTTCACCCTTCACTATAATTTCTCATGGAAAAATAGAAGAACTCCAATTCCCTTGTAAACTGCTTAATTGAGTTTAATATGCAGACTTGCCATTTCGAGGCATGTATGTTTTCTGCGTTAATAGGTGTTATACACGGAACATTTAGAGATCACCTGTGGATAGATTTGTTAATTAACAGAGTTTGAGCCCTATTTCATTCCATTTAAACCGGCGTAATTGAAATCAGAGTAATCAGCACCACGATATTCAGTATTTTCACCCTTTTTCAAGGTTATTTTTAGCAATTATGTTCTGGGATGAGAATATTAGTGAATGCTAAGATTCCTTTCTGTACCTCCTGACTTTTCAGTCCTATGCCCTATAGCATGTCTTTTTTTAAAAAAATTTTTTTTATCATTTCATTAGTCGAAAAAGCTAGAAATAATCTGTGCCATCCTTTAGTCTTTCAAAGAAACTATTAAACCTAATCTAATCTACTAATTGTTCAGGAAAAAAACAAAATTAGAAAATTAGGCTAAAGTTAATTCCAAAATAGATCATATGTTACCTCATTAAGGACTAAGAAAATTTAAATACTATCATATTCAATATTAGTCGCATGTTAGTACATCTTTGGAGGTTCCTGGACATCTGTTATTCTATGATATTGATCTATGATAAAGTTGCTTTTTCCTCACTTTTTTTCAAATCTGTAAAAGACTATAATGATTCTTGATTTTATCAGATGTGAGGAACTCAAATACTTCAACCTACCACCCAAAAAAAGAAAAGCTACCCGAAATTATATCTTAGATGAGAGTTAAATTTTTATTATCTTCTACACTTTCTACTACTTCTAGGAAAGATCTGTCACTTTCTTGCATCATTCTCAAATTAGTACGTGAAATCCGAGCTGTTGTAATGATTCTGTTCCACTGACGGTAATATTTTCTTTTATCCAAAGCGACATTGCATAGAGGCCCAATAATTTTTTCCCCCAATTACCCATTTACCTGAATAAACTCAAGACCAATGTAACATTTCCTTGCAAGGGTGGATTGTGCGTGTGGTAATTCACCGTCACACTTATAGCCTATTCCCACGTGTGCTTGGTGCAGACCCTAGAACTAATATTTAGTACTTTTTTCTATTCGCATATCTATACAGACCTTTTCTCTAAAGACCGATTTCACCAGCAGTATATTTATTTAGAAAATGAGTCTGCCACCTGACATAGTCATAGTCTTACAGTTTTATCTAAAATAGGTATATGCCTCATGTTGTTAAGTGCATGTAAGAGATAAAAGGATGTCGTGTTTTTTGCTCTTTAAGATGGCCAAGTCGATGCGCAGATGTTCCATTCAGCGTTGTTGTTTGAATTGTCTTTTCGTGAGAAGCATTTGAAAGCTACTAGAAATATAACTGCCTTCAGATGTTCATATCTGGTCAATGATATTTGCAGGAAATGTTAACATTTATATACAGTCACATGCAACTTAATGACAGGGATACATTCTTAAAAATGTGGCGTTAGGCAATTTCATCATTGTGCAAACGTCATCAAGTGCACTTATATAAACTTGAATGGTATAGCTACTACACACCTAGGTTCTATGGTTTAGCCTATTGCTCTGAAGCTACAAGCCTGCACAGCATGTTACTGTACAAAACAACATAATATGAAATCAAGCACAAAAGAAAATGATGCAATCAAGAGCGGTGAACACCTGGTATATGAGGCCGCTGCCAGTGTAACATGGCTACTATTTTACCCAAACTTTTTTAATAAGTAGAAAGTGTACACACTAAAATAATGATAAAAGGTATAGTATAGCAAATACATAAAGCAGTAACTTAGCTGTTTATTATCATTATGAAGTAGTATGTACTGTACATAATCGTATATATTATGCTTTTATATAACTGGTAGTGCAGTAAGTTTGTTTACACTAGAGTCACCACAAACATGATAATGCATTGCCCTATGACATCACAGGCAATAGGAATGTTTCAGCTCCATTATAACCTTATGGGACCACCTTCATATATGTGGCCAATTGCTGACTGAAACATCTTATGTGACACATGGCTGTACTTACTGGAAAATTTTCTAATGAATTACTAAATCTCAATATTTTTACATGCTCTTCTATCTATGTTTAAACATTTTTCCTTTGGGAATCCTTTCAACTCTCTTCTTTCCAGTTAATATTGTCTTTATGAAAAGTTGAGAATATTCTCTGAATTGACTCAAGCCTATGAACAGCTTTAGTATCTCAGAGAGAAAGAGAGAGAGTGATACCTTGGTATTAATGATTCAAATTCACTGTTTATCAGTATAAAAATATTAAAATCAATAATCAGAAACGAGACATCCTTGGTTTCTTCTGTGCTGTTCTACATAGGAGAATGTTGCAAATAAGCTACTTCAGCAATTCTAGCTCATCCTGCCTTGCAAATTTACCAAACTCATTTCTGTTTCATAGTCTATCCTGATTTGGTAATATGCAATTAGAGAAAATGACCATCTTAATATAGAACAATTTTCTTGTAAATTATACAGTAAAAATATTTGAAACATATTAAAATCAAATGAATTTAGAATGATTATAGTTATGAATTACTGCAATTTGGTCTTACACAGCTAATTCTGAAAGACTGTACAGGCATTTAGCAATTTCCATTCTCTAAATTTCTCATAATGAGGTTTAAGAAAAAAAGTAAACCCTCATCTTTTCTTCAACTCTCGCCCCTCCTTTTGTATATTCTATTTCAATAAATGAGCCACCACCCTTCCAGTCACCTCAATCAGAGAAACCCAGGAATCTTTCCACTACTCATTACTTCGGTCAATACCCATGGCCATGGAATTCTATCTCACAGACATCCAGGTGAGTCAGTGCAGTCCCGTCCATCTCTCCTGTACCCGACCTTCTTCCAGAGCCACACTACTCACTAATCTCTGAATCTCCTGGCTAGGTGTGCAGCCCACCAAACACACACCCCTCGATTCATGTTCAGCATAGCATCTACAACGCTATCTCTAAAAGGCGAATCCAATAATGTCTTATTTCTGCTTAAAACTCAAGAGTGGATAAAATACAAACATTATTTAGTGTGAATATGGACTCCTTAGCACGGCACACGAAGTCCTTCATGCCTGAGCAGTCCCTGGTCAATTTCTTATCACTATGTCAGATGCATCTTATTGTCCAGCCACACAAAATCCATGCTGCTTCAAACATACCTGACTCTGAAAGCTATCTGCTTTTGAAAATGTCTTTCCTCTGCTTGTAAAGAAAAGAATGAAGGATGTTCTTTGCTGCTTTATTTCCTGTCTGTTCTTCCTTGTCTCTTACGATCTAGGTCCGTTATAACCCCTTCTAGGAAGACTTCTGTTAAGAAAAAAATTATTTGGACAATTGTTAAAATGGTAAAGCAGACTTTATTAAAGACTACTGCAATGAGGGTATTGCAATAGGGGAGAGCATCAGGCTGAACTCTGAATACAATAAGGACAACTGGGGATTTAGAGTCAATGAGCAGAGTGAGAGGTGGGGGGAGGGGGTTCATGGATAGACAATTACTGATAGGAGACATCACAGATATGAGGATTTCTTGCTAAACTGACCTAAGAGAATTCTCGTTAAAGGCCAGCCAAGATCTTATACTTTAAAGGCTGGGAATAAAGAACTTGATCAAATATCAAAGGTGATCAGATATCAAGGGCGGGAGAATGACTAAGAAGGATTCTTTTCGAAGACTGGGCTAGGTGGGCCAAGGATTGTACAGGATGGAGATCAAGGTTGAGGCCTAATTAAGAAGAGGGCTCAGAAGAGATTAATGTTTGGTCAGAGAGTCTTAGTCACTTCCTGAAGCCTTAGGCGGATTAGCTCTCCATTACTCCCTGAAATTTCCTGGTCTCCTATAGCACCCCAAATGTCTCTGTAATTTACTTTCCCCACTGTCTCGTATTATGAGTATTTGTCTGTCCTTCTCAAGAATGAGAGTTCTCTGAAAGTTAAGAATTTTTGACTCTTATCTCTAGGTAGGTAACATTGCCTGTTACCTAGATGTTACCAATATTTGCTAACTAAGAACTCTTTGTGAATTGAAAAGAAAATTTTAAATTATCATCTGTCTACACATCTTCTCTTTCATGATCTCTCTTGCCCTCTGGGAAGCCTTTTGTTCTTAGGGATCCCTTTGTACCTTTTGTTAAAGAACAAAAATTCAACTGAGTAGATTTAAAGATCTGATTGGCTTTATCGAACAATTCATGAATCTGGAAACATCCTATCTAGCAAATAAAAGAGAAACCTGAGGCGTTGTACAAATTGGGAGGTTTAAATATACAGAAAGAGGGTGAGACAAGGAAGTTAAGAGAGTGTATTATTTCAGGCGAGGTAACATATATCAGGCAGATTCCCTCCTTAGTGCTGACCAGGAAATTCCAGACTGATTGCTTTAGAATTCCACTCCTGAGAGAGGTTGAAATTGCAATCAGGCTAGGTTTTAAGTTTTGGTGGAGCTTAGCACAAGTGACTCCATTTGGGGTCTGTTGTTTTATTTTAACATTTTGATATCAAGGATAGGTCCTTTCGACATGGGTCTAATCAAATTGGATGAGATTCAATGCTATTCATGCTCTATAATCTGATTTTATTTCCCTGTGCATTTGTTTTGTAGAAGAATCTTTATAGGCCAAATCTCATTACAACAAATACTATTAAAGTGACATCCCTACATATATAAGCCACTTTCAGTGGACTGTTTACCATAAGTAATTTTTTTATGTAATTGCAAAAATAGACTTTCAGTTTCTTGGAGATCTAAGGAGTGAATTATGAGTTAAATCTTTAAGAACACATTTATGACAATTCCTCCGTTCTTTATATTTCTTGTCACTTTATGCTACTATTAAAAACGAAGAACCAGTCTTAAGGCAAAGCCTGTCACAGAACACTATTCTGCAGAACCTAAGTAGTTATTCTTAATCATCTCTTTCTGTGTGTGAAAATGAGTTAAGTGCCCTCTCCCCGCTTTTATCAAACATTTAATTTCAAAGTCTTTGTGTTAAATTATTTATTCCTTTGCTTGAAAAATGTATTGTTGGGGCAGTGAATTTAGCTTATACATCTCTGAACTTAGAAGGAGTTTCTTTCTTTAGAAAAAATGCAAACAGGAAGGAACTGATTTTATTTAGGAAAATACCCTCATTGGCCACTTAGAAGGAGAGAGGGCGGCCCAGAAGGCATGATCTCAAGAAGGAAACCAAGAAACTAAACAGCTCTGCATAAATTAGAGCAGGAAGATAAATGAGGGTAAGTCCAATGGGAGTAGGAACTCAAAACTGGGAGCTATAAGACATTTAGATACAAGAAATAAGCAGCAGTATCAGGGAGCACACCAGTCTTCTCAAAGTTTGGACGAATTTGAGGCCAAATTTATTTAAACATTCCAGGCTAGGGTAAATTCAGTCAAGGGAGAAATCTAGCATGATACATAGGAGACTGGGTTCTGGAATAAGCTAGCTTGGGTCAGTATAGGTTTTGACCTCTTTATATGTTTCTGTGTGTGCGAGGGTGTGAATTCATCTGTACCCAACAAACAACATAGTAACTCGTAGGAGATGAACCAGAGGAGTTGAATATTGTTTATACTGGGGATGGAA
>NW_011888874.1:3110808-3133250 GCF_000151845.1 Pteropus vampyrus
AAGTGAAAAGAAGCCGTTCAAATTGGACATATTTTTATGTTCTTTTCATACATTTGATTTTAAAGGTATAGAATGACCGGGGGGCTTTGGTTTCAAGGATGACAATCCAAGGAGTCCATCTCACAAATGGACATCATCACTCCGAGTTGAACTTAATTAATTCATTTAGGTATGCTTTTCTTTTTTTAATCTACAGATTTTTTTTTAAATGAAGACTTTATTATTTTAGAATGTTTTTAGCTTCACAGCAAAATTGAGAGGATAGTACAGAAATTTTCCATATACCTCCTATCCCCACACATGCATAACCTCTTCCATCATCGCTGCTTACCAAAAGTGGTACATTTGTTACGATAGATAAACCTACATTAATTATACATTGAACAAATATAAAGGACATATACTCATAATGATCACTTCATATGGAATATTCTCATTGCTCTAAAAATTCTCTGTGCTCTGCCTATTCATTTCTTCCTCCTAACCTCAACCCTAGCAAAAACTAATCTTTTTACTGTTTCTATTATGTTACCATTCCTAAATGTCATATAGTTGGAATTATAGAGTGTCATATTTTCAGATTAACTTATTTCACTTAGAAATACATACTTAAGGTTCCTCCATTTCTTTTCACTACTTGGCGGCTCATTTGTTTTTAGCGTGAAACAATGCTCCATTGTCTGAATAGTTTATTTATCCATCACCTGCTGAAGGACATCTTGATTGCTTCCAAGTTCTGACAACTGTGAAAAAACTTCTGTAAATGTGCATGTGCAGGTTTGTGTGTATGTGTGTAGACATAAGTTTTTAACTCTTTTGAGTAAACACCAAGGAGCATGATTACTGGATTTTCTGATAAGAGTATGTTTAGTTTTATTAGAAACTATCAAACTGGCTTCTGAAGTAGCTGTGACATTTTGCATTCTTAACAGCAGTGAGTGAGATTTCCTGTTGCTGCATGTTCTCACCAGCATTTGGTGTTGGCGGTTTTCCACATTTTGATCAATATATTAGGTGTGTAGTGGTATATCATTGTTTAAATTTGCATAGTCCTAATGACATAAGATGTGGAGTATCTTTTTATAGTGCTTATTTGCCATCTATATATCTTCTTTGCTGAGATGTCTGTTAAGATCTTTAGCTGTTTTTTAAATTGAGTCGTTTGCTTTATTATTGTTGATTTTTAAGTGTTCTTTATATATTTTTGCTCCTAATACTTTATCTGAAGTTTTTTGAAATTATGTTTTCTCAGTATGTGGTTTGTCTTCTCATTCTCTTGATATATATATATAAATAAAATTTCCCGAGGACGTGACATGGGTACTTTTTATATCTAGTACTTGAGGAAAATGTCTAGAAAACTTTGCCCGTCGACATTTATTATTTTTTAATTGAAGAGTAATGACTCAGGAGATGAATACTATCGTTGCCTTATAGAGCCTATATATCATTAGGTTAGAGACTCATCCTTACAGATACCTATTATTCTACACCAGGTCCTCTCTTCCAAGAATAGCCAGCAAACTTCTCCTTATTTTGAGGTAGACAAGTAGTTGTTCATGATGATCCATGGCCAAATTGTGGAAATATACACACCAACAAGTTAACATTAATTAACTTAGGAGAGGAGAGTAATGGAGGAAAATAATATAATTAAGTTTCCTCTTTTTTATCTACTTAAAATTTTAAATTTGTTAAATTTAGTAAATTTAAAAAATCACATATAGTACATTTAAAATAAATAAAACAGCTTAACTTCAAATACTGTGGATACGGTTATGAATAAAACTCATGTGAAAAACATGAGTCTTCATAAGCAGTAATGTACATTTATTGAAACTTTTACTTAATTGGCTTTAGTGAACACTCTTAGGTATCAGCTTTTAGGAAACAACAAAAACCCCAGATGTTTAGTGTATTTAGTGTAAATACAGACTCCTTAGCATGGCACACAAGGTCTTTCAAGCCTGAGCAGTCCCTGGTCAATGTCTCCAGCCTCATATCACTATGTCAGATGCATCTTATTGTCCAGCCACACAAAATCCATGCTGCTTCAAACATACCAGACTCTGAAAGCTATCTTCCTTTGAAAATGTCTTTCTTCTACCTGTGATAGAAAAAAATAATGATTTTATAGAGATACAGATTTTTGTATGCATTTGTTCCTAATAGAGATTTGTTCCTAAGATATATGGATGTTTTTCAAACATCCATGAGTATTACAAAAACTGGCCAAGGTCCTAGACTACAAACAAAACAAAACAAAACAAAACAGAAAAAACAAACCTCAAGTAATCACATTGAACAGGACATATTACGGAGAGCTAAAAACACATTCATGTAACTTTTGGTTAAAGCAAAAGTCAAAACCAAAATTAGAGATTATTTATAAATAAATGAGAATAAAAATATAATACTATGAAACCAATGGAATGTGGACAAAATAGTACAAAGTGGAACACTTATAGCATTAAATACATTTGCTTTACAAATAGACAAAAGATAAATTAAAGCAATGAAGCCAAAGAATAAACAAAAACATAAACTTCAAGTTGGTAGAAGAAAGAATTAGTAAAGATGGGAGTAGAATTTAATCAATACAAATATGAACATAAGAATTTACTAATGAATCCAAAAATATTCCTTTGGCAATTTCAACAAAGATGACAAATCTGATCAAATAATAAAGGGGGATAAAAAGATAAACAGCATTATGAATGAGAAAGGAGTCAGCTAAAGCTATTAAGATACATAAAAATTTCAAGAGATCAGTTATATGTTATATATATTCATTTGGATATCTAAAGTTAAATTAATAGCTGTAGGAAAATATAAATTACCATAATTAACTCAAGAAGATATTTAAAAAGAAAAGAAAAAATTAAAAAGCTGGTTTAAATCAATCCTTCTCAAAGAGGCACCGTACGCAATGAAAGAGAATTAATGAAAGGACACACTGAATATAGAGACATTTTAGAAATGTTTAAAAGAGAAGAAGAGACTTATAGAACAGTAGGTGTGGGGCCAGAGGAGGTTTCTGGAATGGTGCAGTGTGTGCATGCGTGTGTGTGTGTGTGCGTCAATGAAGAGATGTGACATGTTTTATGCTGAAGAGAAGGCTATGGTGGAAAAGTAAAGTTACGTATGAGGCGGGTCAGTGATTGTTGACAATCTAAGGTCTCTGCAACATGAAGGTAGCGATCCAAAACATGGCCATTGGATTGGCCTTAAGTAGGAGGTGGTTCCATTCTCCCATTGTAATAAAAGGAAAGAAAGACAAGATTCATACAAATGCAAGTAGACTTGTGTGCATTCTAGAAAAAGGAAGACATCCTTTCTGGATGCCTTCCATTTTCTCTGTAGAAAGAAAGCAAGAGTTGATGGGAGAACTGGAGATCTGACAGCAATGGGGAAGATTTGAAAAAGTCACTGTGGAGTTTCGGAGACTGAGTGCAATAGGACAGTATAAATTTTCTAGGTATCATGGAGAGCCGACTTGAGATTAGTAATCATAAATTCAGCAGATATTTTGAGACATTCCCCTCCAGAATTTAGCAGATTGGGTGCAAAAGCAGAAATATAGTTCAGGTTTATCTAGAGCTATGATTTTATTATACGACTAAGAAGAAAAGATAGAAAAACAAGAGAGTTTAGAACGTTGGCAAATGGCAAACCAAAATTCTGGAAAAATTCACGAAATCTAAATTAGATGAGGAGCAAAGCAAAGAAAGGAAAAGGGTGAGGGATTGGAGGAACTGGAAGTTCCAGGGAAGTCAAAGCTTAGAGTTGTAGTGGCGTCGTTGTCCCAACGAGCACACTCCCTTGCAGGCCAAACCATAATCAAATGATTGCTCTGAGCAGACTCACAATCACAGGAGATAACTGAGTAACTCAAGAAGGATAATCCTCCCCAAAAATCAGTGTTCGAAGTTTGAGTGTCAGTCACCCTTCCCTGAGGCAGGAAATGGATGGGCTCTTCTAATTTCTGCCTGTGGCGGTTTCTTCTAGGTGTCTTCCATGTCATATGGTTTCCTTGGATGCTCTACAGAAAAGGATTTTCTGAAAATCACTATGGGGAAAACCACACACTATCCTTCTCTATATCCTTCTCTGACAGTACATTTCTGTATGTTTCTTCAAGTATAATGCAGTATTAGAGGCAAGAGTTTACCTTCTAAGGGGCAAGGTATTGATTGGCTATAACAAGATCTTGGTACAACGACAAAAATTGCCAATTTTCTTTATAGTAAATAACTCATTTGACAAAATAATTTTTGAATTGATTTTCATCATACTAATCGCTTTCTAACAGAGGTATAAGGCCGATTTGGGATTCTCCAAAGAATTGACTAGAAGGTAAATAAATCTGTTTTTCAAACCCAACTCTCTTCACGGTTTTAGCCAAAGTTTTACAAATAGAGATCTACTCTAAGACAAGTTCTCACAGCAAGCTTTACAAATGAGACATATAACTTCAGGCTTATATGGACAATTGTCTGATCCACTCAGTAAGCTGGTCCCCAGCTCTCTGTGACTGCTTCCCCACAGCTGTGTATTCTGTTATGGAGAACAGGCATATGGTTGGCATTGCAAATCTCAGTGGAGCCATTTTATCACATAAACTTACCCATAACTGATTTTCCAGTCACACATTTGCAGACAACTCCTTGAATTACTTCCATAGGTGGATAATAATATATCAAATGATCAAAGATATGCTCATTAGTTTGAGGTTTCTGAAAGGGAGTACATCGCCTATGAACTAAAAAGAAAAAAAAAAACAAAATATAACATTTCAAAAGTAGACTCACATCTCCATTCCAAGACAATAATTTTTTTAAAAAGCTTATCGCTATTACTTTTTTACATATATTCTACTCAGGATTTGCTCTGGCGACTCATAGACTATACCAAATTTTTTGAAATACTTTCCCTTTAGTGGTATGCTGTCCAAATTTTGCAAGAATTTTGGCATTCTCTTGTCCAGCCTTTAGGTGAGGAGAAAGATGTTCAAACTATATCCCTAGTTTTGACCAAAATACCTATTTGCCAGGATTAAAATTTAAAAAAATATGTTTATAATAATATTTATCTCAAATAAAATTAAGGAACACATAAAATGCAATATATAGCATATAATGTAAAAAGCCAATATGTGTGTATGTATATACACATATACATACATATTTACATATACACGTCTGTGCACACATATATATTTTTTATTTTTTTACAGAAGAGTTAGACTAGAAGCATAGAAACATATTTTCTCCAAATGATATTTCTATAGGCAACATTTCAGCTCCTACTCTTCCTAAAATTCACACATTTAGAAATACATGTGGGAAATGTAGAAATGACTCCACGCAATGAGTTTGTGGGCAAAGTATTGATGCAAAAGCACAGTGGGCTCTCAAGTTACTTACTTAGGCACAGAGCCTTTGTTCTTAGAGATGTCCTTCCTCTGGTTTCTGGGAGTCAAACTGCTTACAGAAACGTTGGACATGGCAGAAGAAACCAGCGAAAGGAAATTAAATACAATAGTTTTCCAAAGTAGTTTATTAGGTATCCAGGGAGCCCCTACAAGGCATTAAGTCCCAGAAATTGTGGTGACAACACCCAAAAAGACCAGTGATGCTCTTTGGAATAGTTCATAAAAGAGTCCTAGGTATCCAAAATGTGTTTTACTGAAAGAGGAGAAAAGAGAAACAGAGAAGCTTCTGCTCTTTGCTACAACGGGAAGATTCATTTTCCCTTTAGAGGTGAGTAAGGAGAAGTAAAGGAACTGATTTTTTTTTTATTTGTTGGTGGTTGGTTGGTTGTTTAATCAGCAAATCCCAATGTAGCACTACTCGATTATTTCATTCCCAAATATTTTTTCCTGGTTATTAATCAAGAAAAATGCTACATAGAATTATGAAACTCATAATCATTTTTATCCCACTTTTGTCTCTCTGCCACCATTGTGTTTCACATTACTGCCGGGTATGCACGCTCTTATGTGAGCCTGTCTGTGAAGACTCACTTGTGTTGGTAGCATCCTCCATCGAAACACCAGGATTCATAATATGACAAGTAAAGAAAATGATCAACCAAAACGAGCTGATTAATGATAATATAATAGCATCCCTGTATAATATATGTATTTTTATATAGTTCTTTAGCTCAAAGAAGTGATGAGTTTGAGGTGGTTTTCAGCCACTAACTCATGATCATGAGCAATTTATTGAATCTGTTAGATAGTTTTATCACCTGTGAAATATGGATAATAATAGTACCTTCCCCAAAGGTGCATTGTGAAGATTAAATGAATTTGATGGGTTAATGTATGTGAAGTGCTTAGAACAGGGGCCAGACACAGGAAGTGCTATTCAATGTTAGCTCAAAATATTGTTGTCATTTATTTATTATTGTCTTCGAGGTCGATAATGCTTTCAGACTATTGTGCCCTGATGTTTTAAAAACACATCTTCTTCGTGAAACTTAAGTATTAGATTCTAAAATTAGATTTGAATCCTGGGTAAATTGGATATTTACTTGCCTAACTATTTTTTGCCGATTCTAGCCAAGTCGAAGATACCAAAATGAGTTATTAATCTTATCTAGTGTCTGGAAGGCCTTCATGTCCATACTCTTTTCTCCAGCTCTGTGCCTAGGTTTAGGGATGAGGATGGTCACCCGTGGAGGAGTTAGAATTACTGGCAGATTTGTGGCTTTCTTCATTGTTCGGTAGAAGTCTGACCCTAGGTTCCTGTTAATAGTGAAAGCTGGGCCTACCACAGTGGTAGAGTGATAGCTCCAAGTCCATCACTGTCATGTCCAGAAACCAGAATATGATGTATTTGCGGGAAGAATTATTGCAAGGCTGCAATGGCTTGAATGTGTGATGAAACCAGAAATACCTAGTACATATTGCTACCATTTTGGAAACACATAAGAATCAGTTTTTAGAGATCTAAAGAGCTAAAATGTAATCTAGCCCATTTACTTGTTTTCTAGTCTAGAAAGGCCCAGAAGTTAAGTAATTTGCTCAAGTTTATGCAGCCAGTTTGGTGGGAGAACCAAGTCCAGAATGGAGTAGGCTGGCTGCTCAGTCAGCGTCAATTCTATTATTCCATACTTCACATCAACACCAAAGAGTCGTACTGTTATAAATATTTGTAAATAATTTGCATTAATTAAAATGTATTAGCAAGGTAAGAGATCTATGCTATCAGAATCAATTATCTGATAATCCGAATATAAATGGTTAGACATTACTTAGGACTTAAGATATTAAGATATTATGCCTTCAGATTGGCTATATATATATATATATATATATAGCACTTATATAAAAACAGTAGCATATATGGACTCAGTGACAGTATTTAGCACAGTGTCTTTTGCATACCAAGTTCTCAGTAAACACTTATAAAGGAAAAATTAAAGTTCAAACATTATCTAGTGTCCTAATATCCCATACTATGGGATAAAATTAGTACAGATCAAGAAAATTAAATATAGATCTTTTATCCTGTTAATACTCTCTTTTTATTGTAATTGTTCCACATTTTAAAGAGTTAAAGTATATTTCAGGGAGCATATAGCCTCATGTCTATACCTTTTGTATTTTCAACTAGTGTCCCGTTTTACGATTCCAAACTCTTTAGCTTTAACTGTCAGATTCCAATCCCTTTAAGATATTTATCAAATTGTACTTTCTCTGACTTTTCACAAGAGATAAGCTTCATTATTAATTATTTGTTAAAATATCCATATTATCCTAGGTCTACCTAGATTGCTGGCCTTTTGAGGACAGAAGCCTTATTTTGCACTTCATTGCCTTGTTCAATCCACAGTCAGAAAAGATACGGCCTAGTTGCTGTGAAATTTGCAAAGATTTTTATGTCTCTAGAGTTATTTTATAACTAATATGCTATGGCTTGAAAGCATGAATCCAGCTCCCAACCCATTTTAACATGTATATTTGAATGCCTTTATTTCCTGCACACTCAGGTACCAGCTTCTGTCATTTGGATGTCTCTAGGGAGGGCTAATGATCTATATTGAATCTGTAGCATAAAATCAAGGACATTGTTTACAAGGGCATTATCCTCTCTGGGGTGATATTGCTTGTTAAGGAAAACGATCCTGACTGCAGGCCAGGCTTTGTTTACTTTATAAAAAGAACCCACAGCCCAAAGCTTTTACAGTTCACAAGCCTGAGGAAATACCTAATGTAAGTTATTTGCTGTTACATTGCATCACGCCCACTCTTGCTTTGAGGCTACTCTGAAAATTCTTTAGTTATAACCCGATGTTAAAACAGGAGGGGGCATATTTCACCGTAAGAGGGCTTTAAAAGTCAACAAATTAATTTGCTTTTTCCTTCCAGCTGTGCAATTCACCCCCTACTCCAGCTTTGAGCTGTAATTAAGTACATGTTTTTATAATAAAAGTAATCTTTTCCTGGTGCTTCCCCAGCTGCAAATTCTGACCCAGATTCTCATTATGAATCATGACTGTCACATGTGTTTGAAATAGGCTTCATTTCCCTCTGCCCTCCCCCAGCTGCTGCAGAAATCTCACCCCTGGATTTAGCTTCAACCATACTGCTGAACTGGAAAGAGGATTCAACTTGTATGAGTTCTTTGAAATCCTTGTTCTTTTTGTTTACAGAAGGGGACATCATCCGGTAATGACAGCTAGGGAAAAGCCACACTCACCTAAAGTTGTTGGATAAAGCCAAAGCTGGCCACTGACAACAATTGAGTGCAGATTAATAAAACATTCTTACAGTGAAGGCATACATCTCTGAGAAGAAGTGAGCTAAGGAGAAGCAGCTAAGAAGCGCAGAGAAGATCTACACAGCATTCATGAGGTGTGCCTAGTTCTAGTTCCAGTTTGTATCTCTCTTTTGGAGAGCTTCATTCTCATCCTGAATGAATTCCCGTTTCTCTCCCTCTCCGCTGGAATTACATTCTTGTCTCAGTCAGCATTAAGCCACCTCATCTCATTGTAAGAGCCTCTACCTTCTAACATACTCCCCTGCCTGTCATTCTCTGATCTTTTATTTATAGTCAGAGGCTCTTTGGTTTCTCATCACAGCCTGTGGTATCTGATGTTTTGTAGGAAGACTACTAGCTCTTCGTCAAAAAAGATGGTTTTCTATTCTCCTGACACATAGCTAGTCTGTTTCCTAGTCCTTCTTAGGTGGGGAGGCTGAGGACAACCACGTGACTGAGTAGGAACCAATGGAATGTCAACAAAAATGTTGCATGTGGCTCCCAGGTCAGGAATCCAAACACTCCAATATATATCATCTTTTGTGTCATCCAGAGCCAGCTTGGAAGGCAAGTGTTGAATATGGCATAGTTGGCATCAGCCTATGTCTCTGAATGACTTCATGGGGCCCTTTCTCTGTTTGGAACCCCAGTGGATTATTATGTAAATGCGAAGCTACTAAAATTTGTGCGTTTATTTGTCACAGTCTTAACACTGTCCTAACTAATATATCTCTCCATGTGAAGTAGCCACTGGGTCACTCTCTATGACACCACCATATTCTAGTTCTCTGTGTGATACTCATCACTCTGATGTTTCCTGTTTATTTACAATGTTTTTTTTTTTGCCTCCCACCAACAAGAATGTGAGTTCCATGAAAACCAGTTTGGTTGTTTCCAGCTGTGTACCCAGAAAACAAGGACAGTGCTTGACACACAGTAGTCTTTTGGTAATGTTTTTGTTTGTTTGTTTGTTTGTTTGTTTGTTTTGTTTTGTTCTGTTTCTGAATGAATGTATCTCATTTAATTTTTAATGAAAAGAGATCTGGTTTTAGATAATATCCTTATATATTTATGAAATCAATTCTCTTTGCTTACGTGTTTTTATAATTTTAAAAAACATAGCGTTTAAGCTTTGCCTTTTATTGCCATGAAGTAAACATAAACAGGCATTGTTACTTCCCAAGGTTCACTAAAATTTTTTGATGTATATAAAGGAGTCAGTAGACCCATCATTTTAATAAATAATCGAGAGATTTAATTTAAATTAAAATTAAGTGTCAAATCAGGCATTCTCTACTTTTTTGTTCCCCCTAGGATATTAGCTAATGTCCAAGGCTAATTCCTCTTTCCTTGCATCTTTCAGCATTTGATCTGTCCATATTCTTTTCTCTGTCTCTTATCAGATAGTCTCTTGCCAGAGATTTATCTCCGAAGCCAAAAACCTGCTCCTACATCTTAGAAGTAAACAGTCTTTCGGGGTTCTCATTTCTTCAAGGTAGTCTCTCATTTCTGTTCTTTCATCATCTCTGTACTTATAGTTGTTTATTTATTCTGGACCATTGTATGATATATGGCTTGGAAATATTTTCTCCCCTTTCATGATTTATCACTTTAATTATGTGATAATATCCTCTGATGCACAAATGGTTTTAATTTTAGCGAAGTCCAATTTATCTTTCCATGGTTGCTTGTGCTTTTGGTATCATATTTAAGAAATGTTGTCTAATCCAGGTCATGAAAATTTGCACTCATGTTTTTTGTTTAAGGGTTTTAGAGTTTTAGATCTTACATTTAAGTATTTGCTATGGTGTGAGATAGTGGGTCCAAATTCATTTTTTTTAGCATCTAGATATCCAGTTGTCTTAGCATTTGTTGAAAAGATTATTCTTTCTCTATTGAATTGTCTTGGTGCTTGTTATGGCTTGAATTTTATTCCTTTCCAAAAAGATATGTTGAAATCCCAACTTCCAATAATTCAGAATGTGACCTTACTTTGATGTAGGTGTGTTACAGTTATGATGAGATTATAATGGACTAGGATCGGCCCCTAATCCCATATGACTGATGTGCTTATAAAAAGAGCCATGTGAAGACAGAGACACATGGGGACAATGCCATGTGATGATGAAGACAGAGATTGAAGTTATGAAGCTGCAAGCCCCCCCCCAAACACCCCAAATTCCAAGAAAAACCACCAGAAGCCAGGAGGAGGCAAGAAAGGACACCCCGATAGGTTTTCAGAAGGATCATGGCCCTGTCGAAACTTTGAGTCAGACATCTACTATTTTTAGCCACCCAGTTTGTGGTACTTTGTTATGGCAGTTCTAGGAAACTGATGAAGTAGCAGCCTGGCAAAAGCCAACTGATAGGTGCAGGGTTTATTTCTGAAGTTTCAATTTATTACATTGCTCTATATGCCTATCCTTATGTTAGTATTACACTGTATTGGTTACTGTAGCTTTGTTGTAGGTTTTGAAATCAATAATTATGATTCCTCTGAATTTGTTTATCTTAAGATTATTTTGGTGATTTTTGTCCTATGCTATTCCATTAAAATTTTAGGATAAGCTTGTCTATTTCTTTTGAAAAGACAATTAGGATTTTAATAGGGACTTTTGAATCTGTAAATTATTTTGAAAAGTATTTTCATTCTAATAATTAGGCCTTCCAAGACATGAAAACCAGCGTCTTCTTTTATTTCCTTTCATTTAGATCTTTTTAAATTACATTGGACAATGTTTTGTAGTTTTCGATGTACGCGTCTTATACTTTTTGGCTAAATTTATTCCTAAATATTTTACTTTTCTTGATGCTGCTGAAAATAGAATTATTTTGATTTTATTTTTAGATTGTTCATTGGTAGTGTATAGAAATACAACTGATTTTCATATTTTGATCTTGTGTCTTGCAACTTTGCTGAGCTCACTAATTCCAATCATTTTTTTTGTGTGTGAATTTTTAAAGGTTTTCTATTTATTATATTATGCTATCTTTACATAGAAATAGTTTTACTTCTTCCTATCTAATCTGGGTGCCTTTTATTTCTTTTTTAACTAAGAAGTCTCTAGCCCTGCTTAACACCCCCAGTACATTGTTGAATAGAAGTGGTGTGTGTGGATGTCTTGTCTTATTCTAGAACTTTGAGGAAAAGTTTTCAGTGATTACTTATCATTAAATAAGATGTTAGCTGTGAATTTTTCATAGATATCCTTTATCAAGTTGAAAATATTCCTTTCTATTCCTAGTTTGCCGAGTGCTTTTACCATGAAGGGGTATTGAATTTTGTCATATACTTTTTATGTTTCTATTGAAATGATCATGTGGATTTTCCTTTATCTTATTAAAAAATGGTTTATACATATGGATTTTCAAATATTGAGCCAACCATGCATACCTTGAATAAGTGCCATTTGGTCCTATAATTGTTTTCAGAGCTTGCTGGATTTAGTTTGCTAGCATTTTGTTGCAGATTTTGCACTTATATTTAAGAGATGTTGGTCTGCAGTTTCCTTTTCTTGTGATGTTTTTGCTTGGTTTTAATATTAGAGTAATACTGGCCACATAAAATGAGTTTAGAAAGTTTCCCTTCCTTTCTAATTTTTGAAAGATTTTATCAAAAATTTACATTAGTTTTTAAAAAATATTTGATATAATTTACCAGTAAAGCCAAAGCTAGTTTGGTCTTGGGTGTTTCTTTGTGAGAATTTATTTTTTATGTCGATGATGATGATGATGATGATGATGATTATGATTACGATTACTATTAGTACTACTACTTAAATTTCTTACTCGTTATAAGTTTATTTAAGCTTTTACAAATTGTTTTGATCACTAGAGTCTCCTAAGAATTTGTTCAGTTCATCTAGGTGTTCTAGTTTATTATCATGTTAGAATTCATACTATTCCCTTAAATCCTTTTTATTTATATAATGCCAGTAGTAATGCAACCCCTCCCCATAGCATTTTTTATTTTAGTAATTTGAGTCTTCACTCTTTTTTTCTCGGTCGATCCAGACAATGGTTTCTCAATTTTGTTGGTCTTTTCCTAGAAACAGCATTTGGTTTCATCGATTCTCTTTATTGTTTTTCTATTTTTAATATCTTTCTACTGTAATCTTTACTGTTTTCTTCCTCTGCTTTGGGCTTATTTAATTTTTCTTTTTCTGATTTCCTAAGATGTGAAAGTTTAAGTTATTGATTTGAGATTTTCTCCCTTTTTAATGTATGCATTTAGAGATATCAGTTTCCCTCTGAGCACTATTTGGCTGCATACCATAAGTTTGAGCATGTTTTATTTTTATTTTCATTTTTCTCAAAGCATTTTATAATTTCTTCTTTGACTCATTAACTATTTAGCAGTGTGTTATTTTATTTCTGTGTTTTTATAAATTTCTTTCCGTTTTTGTTTTCTAATTTTATTTTATTATAGTCAGAGAACATGCTCTATATGATTTCAATCCTTTTAAAGGTATCTGATTTATTTTATGGCCTAACATAATGTCTGTCCTGAAGAATGTTCCTGGTGTAGTTAAAAAATAAATGTGTGAAAATTTTGCTGTTGCTGGATAAAATGTTCTGTAGATGTCTAAGTTTACGTGTTACATGATGTTCAAGTTTTCTATTTCTTAGTTGATCTGTCTACTTGTTCTATCCATTATTGAAATTAGAGTGTAAAAGTCAACTATTATTGTTGAATTGTCTATTTCTCCCTTTTATTCAGTCAGTTTTTGCTTCAAGTATTTTGGGACTCTGTTTTATGTGCATATATGTTTATAATAGTTATATCTTTGTGTATTGGCCTTTTATCATTATAAAATGTCTTTATCTCTGGTGACAATGTGTGTCTTAAAATCTATTATGTATGATATTAGTATATCCACTCCATCTCTCTTTTGGTTACCATTTATATGGTATATCTTTTTATCCTTTTTACCTTCAAGCTATTTGTGTTATTTGAATCTAAAGTGTATCTCTTGTATACAGTTGCATATACTTGGATCCTGTTTTGTTTTGTTTTTTATCTCCTTCTGTCAACCTCTGCCTTTTAATTAAAGAGTTTAATCATTTATATTTACATTTATGTCAGTAATATAATTACTGATAAGGAATAATTTATATGTGACATTTTGTTATTTGTTTTCTATATGTCTTAGGGGTTCTTTTTGTTTCTAATGTCCTCCATAACTGCCTTATTTTGTATTATATTTTCTAGTATGTCATTTTAATTCTCTCTTTTATTATATATTTTCTTGAATTATTAGTGATTGCCCTGGGGATTACCATTAACATCGCATTAACATCAATCTAATTTCAATATATACAAATACTTAGGTTCTATACAGCTCTATCCCCCTCCTTTATGCTATAAATGATTACAAATTACATTTTTACATGTATGTGCCCAGTAACGTAGATTTCTCATTATTGCATTCTTCGATCAGAGTCATTTAAATCACTTAGTGGGGAAAAAAGGAGATACAAACAAAAATATGTTTATACTGTCTTTTACATTTACCTATGTAGTTACATTAATTAGTACTATTTATTTATTTACATGGATTTGTGTTACTGTTCAGTCTTTTTATTTGATCTTCAAGATCAGTCAGAGGTGAGAGATTGTGGCCTCTCACGTCTTTTGTGAGAATGCACATAGCTATATACAGCCTGTGCATGTGCATTGTCTTCTAGGTTTCCAAGAGTGTGTTGAGCTTTTTAAATCCCCTACAGGTATCTCATTCTGCCTCTTTCCATTTTAAGTTTTTTTGGCTATCTATTACTTTCTCCCAACTTCAATCCATTGCCTCAGCCAGCTGTGATGTTAAAGAATTAAAACAATACCCCTCCCCCAAGGCATTTAGCCCCAGATGAGTTCAAGGGAGTTTGAATTTGAATAAAGGCAAGCTTTTTCAGTGAGGTTTTTCCTTGGAACCACGGAAAGGTCAAATAATGACCATTGTTTGGAATGATGTCTATTCTTTCTCATGTTCCAGGAACGTGGGCTGTTATTTTTCGAGGTACCTGCTGAATTTGTGAAAAGGGATGGGACTAAAGTAAGTTAAAATTCTACAGAGCTGGCTGTTCTTACTGAGATTCAACAGATTTTATTGACTAAATGCTCCCCTGGTTGCTGCAAGCCTTCGCTTAGTTGCCAGAGTTCTGAAAAAATTGATTCTAGCAGTTTTTGCTAGTTTTTGTTTTGTTGTTGTTGCTATTGCTTTTATAGACGAGTGAGCTTTTGGAGATCCTTACTTCCACATTTCCACTCACATCTGCTTACATTCTGTTTTATGGAACATAATATGTTAAATTGACTGTAATCATTAATAACTTGAGTTATCAATGTGAAAAAATAGGTGTTTACATTAAATGTATAAAGCTAGCCGTCCCAAATTATTGTATTTGCTTCTAAGTTAGATGCCCTACACTTTCTGATAGCTCAGGTTCAGCGTTTCTATTCAATCATTATCTTTTGACATAAATATTAAAAAATTGTCTAATGCTGCTTACTAGTTTATGAATTATGATATAAATTAGGTCCATCTACTTGGAAATATTTTGTAAATATCAAAAGAACATTATTATAGGAAAGCTTGGGGAACCAAGTGATTCGGACCCTAAAGCTAGTGTTATGGCAATTATTGAAAAGCTCCAGGATTTTAATCACAATTAAGTACTTTATTTCCTTCAATCAAACTCGCACTGTCAACAAAGCATCACAGTAGAATAGAAACTATTTGCTAATATATTATTTAAGGACAAAATAAGTTCAGAAATAACTGTGGAATAATGAGGAAGAGAACATTACATGTTCTAAAATTACATGAAACTATTTTACTTATTCTGCCTACTCTTTTAATTTTATTTTATTAGTAGATTGTATCCTTTAACAGCTCTTAAGACAGAGTATTCTGAACAGCTAGCCACAAAACAAATTGCTTTCTTTAAGTGGATATAATATGAGCTGAGTTGCAAAGGGAGAATTATGCTTGTATATGTGGATACAAATGGAAATTAATGAGCCTCAAAACAGAAACTGCGACATATAATCTCTCTTTCAACTCCATTGTCCTAAGATTCCATAAGACTTCATGGTCTTTGGACAATACATCATGTGGATTTCTTCTTTATCTAAATATCCACTAGAAAAACAATATATCCTTTATTTTATGATAAAGGACAACAATAGCACTGTTTAAGAAAAAAGCAGAAATTTGCAATGTTCAAATGAAAATTCTTTCAAAAATCAAAACATATCTCTTGTATGAATTCAGAGTCACTCTGTAACTAAACTGTCCATTAATTACATCGTGATGCATTTCCTTCTCACCCCACTAAAGGCCATATTAATACATTCCCTGTCTCGTATAACCGTTTAAATACCTCTATTATAGCATTTTTTACATTGTATCGTAATGACATATCCATCTCAGTTAAATGTTAAGTTCCTAACGAATAGAATCAAGCTCTCATTTATCTCTCGTTCCTAACTCTGAGTGAATTTTCATAAATGCAATGAAAAAAAACAGAATTTGTTAAAAGAAAGTACTACGGGTACTTATGAAAGACTGTGTAGTGGAGAAAGGTCTTTCTAAAGAAAATACATTTAAGCTTGATTCCTGAAGAATGAGATTAAGCCAGGCTGGTAAAACTGAAATAAAGTAGTAGGGCCTGGGGACGGAATTCCAGGTGGAGAAAATAGACTATGGCACAGATTTAGAATGAAAGGAGACAAATGACTTGCATGGAACTGCAAGGAGGCCAATGTGAACGTTGCTTTGTTTGCTCACAAAAGGAATGAGAGAGGCTGTACAGGTTAGGCAGCCCAGCGTGCAGGACTCTGGAGCAGTATAAGGAGTTTTATTCCAAATGCTTTCTTCGAAGTGCAGTGAATTGCAATTGACAGTTTCAAGCAAGGGAGTGCAATAATCTAATTTGCACTTTAAAGAGATCGTTCAGGCTGTAAAGTGAGAAGGTATTAGAAGGGTCACATCCCTCACAAATAAAAAAGACAAGTTAGGAGACCCAAGCAGAAGCCCCAGTATTGAATGGATGAGTGTCTGGAGTAGGATGGGCAAGGGACTTGGACTGAGGTGGATGGATATGAGATATCTTCATAGTCAGAGTAAGTGACACGTGTTCATCAATGACTGGATGTGACAGTTAAGGGAGTGGGTGTGTTAAAAATGACTCCTGGCGCTTGGGCTTGAACAGTTGGGAGCAGAGCAGCACCATACACTTACATGAGAATAAACAGGCAAGGAGCAAAAATAGAGAAAGATAATAGTTCATTTTAGAAAATGTTAAGTCTGAGATGGAGAGGAATCTCGAAACATTCAAATTTAGATATCTGGAGGTCAGAAGAGAGGATTACACGTGAGAGTCATTAGAATATAGATGTTATTAAAAACTATAGGGACGAGGAAGTTTAAAGTGAGATTAGAAGGTTCATCTGCAAAACTGGGACCACTCCAATGTTTAAAAAGTAGGTAGAGGAAAGGCCAATAAGGTGAACGAAACCCCAAAGGCAGTTGATATCATAGAAGCCAAAACAAGAGAGGTTTTCAAGACATCCTTTTCTTTATTCGTTCCTTCCTAATGGAGAACTAAGCTTTGGGTCAGCTGCCAGACTGCCTGGGTTCAAATCCCAGCCCCACTGCTCACTTCTTTGTTGTGCCTTAACACCTTCCCCGTAAGTTTGGTCAAAATTAAATTAACCAATACATCCAACATATGCAGGGCAATACTCAATAAATGTTTATCATCATTATTACTGTTTCTCATTCCTTGAATAAAACCAGTTGCAATAGAGATTTGGAAACTAACAATTGAGACCTTTAGGTGATGGGGCGTTATTGAATAAATTTGAGGAGAGAAGTAACCACAGCAGACAAAAATGACTGACCAACCCAGCAGCCATTGCCAGCTGTTCTCTCTCCTACTCTTTTCTGCTATAGAAACTGAGAAGCTCTTTTCTTGGTTTTCAAGCTTCTGTTGCAACCAGAGACATCCACAAGATAAATTCTGGCACTGTTGAATTTAAGTGTTACCTAACATAAAGACTGGATCATTGCCCAGTTATTGTAAAACAATTCATGCTAGACAGCAATTCCTGCTGTATTTATCACGGCCTTAAGTCATCGCTTTAAGGTTATAGTCTTACGTAGGGGCAGAAAACCAACAACTACCAGACCTTTAAAGAATTCCAGCAATACGAAAATAAGGGACAAAATAAACAACAAAGGAAACAGTGATGTGTCAAGGAACAGAAAATAACTTATAAAAATGTTTCACTAGTGGTGTCAGATTTGAGAAGAAGGGCGAGCTCTGAAAAATGAGCATAAAACATGAACAAATTTCTCAAAATTAAAATGATTTTAATTTAAAAAATTAAAGCAGAAAATAATGTCGAAAATGTCTCCCGGACTGTAAAACAAAAAGATAAAGGATTAGAATGTAAGTGTCTGAAGATATACATTTCTCTTTTTCGCTGCCATTTTTAGGAAACTAATTAAGGATATACTCTAAAAGCACTCCGGAGAAAATTAATAATGAGAACGACATGGAATCTATGAAATAGTGCTTTAGGGGGATGGTGAGCGGCCATCTCTGTGACAAGAGAAGAACAGAGTTGGAGAGCAACAATATGGAAGTGTACATAGGAGTATACAATTCTAGGAGGCAGGGTTTTTTTTTGAAATAAGGGGAATCGATAGCAAAAATGGATTATGGAGCCCTTAAAAGAAATTTGAGAGTATTATCAAAGCAATTGATGGAGAATAAAAATTATAAATAATAATGGTTTTAATTTTCACGAGAATGAGGACATTATTATTTCACTCATTTAGAGTTTGAGAAGCAAAGGCACAGAAAACATGATTACTATAAGATTAAAATCATGTAAAATCCTTCTTTTGGTGCTGACATGTTATCCTCATTGTTTTGCATATCCAGAGTTCTTTAAAGTAGTTAATTTAGCCCAATGAGTTTGACTTCTAAAACACTTGAAAAGCGCTCCTTACTGTAAAACCGGATTCTAGTTAGGATGCCGATATCCAAAATCCAAGTTTCCAAGCTATGGTAATAATCTCTTCCCTTTCTATTGCTCCCACTTCCTTATTCCCACCAATTACTGTCGGCAAACATCTTAGAATATCTAATTTTGGAATCCTTGCTCATTTCCTCTGTCCGAACCCTCCTGCTTTTCCTACCATGTCTGGATATCATGGGCAATGAGTTCCACAGATCTTTTATCAAACCCTCATCACATTTCACCTTATATACTCTCCCTAGAGGGTCAGCCTACACTCAATATTTGAGAATTTGTATTTTTTACTTAATAGTTACATCTAAGATAGTAAAGTCAATAGTTGATTTTAAATTGATTTAAATATCACATGTGAATCCTATGCCCCTGTGTATGTTCAGAAAATTGACATTTTGTCTTCACATTTCAAGGCTAAATTTTATTTTCTATTTTCCATTGTTAATTTGGGGTCACCATTTTTTTCCCTTTTGAATATGGACAAATACTCAAAGTCTTTCCCTCTTTCCTTGATTCACTGACCCCTTTGATTTATTTTACTTACTGCTTCTTATGTTTATTTTAAATACCCCTGTTTGTTTTCTGTTTCTTCGTAGTTTTTCTTTGGTGCATGTCTCACCTTTTATCCTTTTAAATTTGCTTCTCAATATTCTATTTACTTTTATTTTGTTTTTGAAAACACTTTTCTTTTAGATGTTGTTTTATATGTATAATCTGAATTTTCTTAAACTTTATTGATAATACAACATTTTCTAAATGTTATGTTTATTAAAAAAAATATTTTCAAAATAAATTTATCCATCTCAGTGTTTGTGTTATTTTACTTCTCTCAAATTGTAGAACATTTTCATAAGCTGTAGTTATTTGTGTCTCTATATTCATTCTCAAGGGAGGATGGGCCTGTCCAGGTAGGTGTTAGTCTAAATCACTGTAGATATTTTTCTTGAGTTCTTTGTACATCCATCTAGTTATTTCTGAGTCACATATTTTTATCCCTAGTTGGAAAAGTAATTAACACACATAGCTCCTGGACAAATTTCTGGTGGTTTTCAATCTTTTACTAAGATGCATCTGTGGACCTGAACAAACAAATTTTTGATGGCTCTGCCAGGGGAAGAAGGTAGTTGAGGATAATCTGAAATTAGCAATGTTCATTCTCTTGCCAGAAAGAGGAAATTTTAAAAGTACAGGAAGTGATGCACAGGCAAATGTTTAATAATCAGCTTTCTGAGGGGTATAAAAGCCCTGATTTCTATGGCATAAATACTGCCACTATGGTCATTTTCAAGCTGTACCACTTGACATCACTGAACATGAAGATGAGAAGTACAGTTTGGAGCCAGCTCCAGCCTGAACATTGAAATCTGCAGGCTATTTTACTGCTAATCTCAAATCTCTAATATAATATGATGCAAACACTGTCGTTTGTAGAATGTCAGTCCCAGAAAAAGTTACTGGTTAAGCATATGAAGGTGAACCAGTCTTGCCTGGGGCAGAAAAGTGTCCTTCTGAGATTGCTCCCTTCCCTCTGCTTGGAGGACAGCCTCTGAATCTGAAGTGGAGACACAGATGGTGGCACAGTAGAGAGAGGAGATGGGGAAGCACCCAACCTCTCTTTCCAGTAAAGATCCTGTGGGTCTCTGTCTTGGTCCTCATGGACTTTGAAGGGAATTATTTCTATTATATGGTATTTTTTATGTATATTTCCAGTCCTTATCAAGACTTTATTTTTATGCTTTAATTCCCATATGTGTGTCAATGTTTAATATGGAGAAGGTAAATCAGATTTTGCTATTTTTTTTTTTGCCAGAACTTTCCCATCTATAAATTCGTATACATTTCTGTTCTTATTATTATATGCGTCCACAAATACTTTTAAAAAATAAGTGAGTTCATAAATAAATAAAAGAGCCGATAATTCCAGAGTGCATATCTCCAATTCTTAGTGTTCTACTGAAGCTTTAGGCACATGTTATGATGTGGATTTAATATAAGGATAAAGTTGAACATATATATTCATGAAGAGTTTCACTAATGCTGTTGGTGGTGAAGTACTAGTGTATTAAGTTCCTCTAGGCAAGGTCTGTTTATTATTGACACTTTCCTATCCTTATTCTGCACTTAATACAGAATTTTGTACTTTGTAGGTAATAATCACGTTTAACAAATCTGACGTGTAGTAAAAGCAGAGATAGAGAGGAATGCAGACAAAACTTTAGAGAATGTGAGGAAAAAGGGAGAAATGGATTTATCAAAATAGAAAATAATCTTTTTCAAGTGCTACTTTAAAACTGATTTCTCATGAATTTCCATATTGCATGTTTTGTTATTAGCTTCTCTTTTTCTTCAACTCTGAATGTATACAGATATATACCTCTATCTGCATATCCACATTCATATTATAATATTGACATTTCTACATTTCATGAAAGTATTGTTTTCTATATCTCCATTGTTTGCAACACAGTTGGAACTCTACGAATAGTTGTTGAATGAATGAAGTTAAATAATAAATAGAATAATTACAGATTTGCATTAGTGCCTGAAGAAAGTTGAAATAGGTTATTATAATGAGGAATAATTGGGAAAATCTGTTTTAAATAAGAATAGTTGGACATTTTTTCTACATAGAGATAACTTATGAGCTAAGACCTAAAAAAAGGAATGAATGAAAGAGAGGGAGGGAGGGAGGAAATGAAGGAAGAAATTAAGGAAGATAGGAGAAAGGGAAAAAATAAAAGACCTATCGAAAGTGATATTAGGAGTTTAGATTTTTTCCTAAGTGCTATTGAAAACCACTAAGGCATTAAGCAGGAGTGTGAAAAGACCCTGAGTGTTAAAAACAGCTGAGGCTCCTCGTGTGTAAATTATAACATTACACATTTATCTCATTTAATGTGTGAGAGTTTTGTGTCCTTTGAAATTGAGATATCCAATTTATTTAAGCAGCTTGAAGTGTTTCGTGTATGTGTAGGACAAAAAACATTTGCTCACGAAGCTCTTGAATCGATGATCTGTATTGTATAAGTAATGGGCGTTTGCCAACAGAGTACTTTCTGCATACAAGTACCCAAAGAGATACTCGTGGATTAATTGATTTATAATTAGACCACTATATGACAATGGAAAGATCGAGTGCATCAGTAGGGAGAACTAGCCACCTGCTTTGTATCTATATTTCCAATATTACCTTTTGTTTTCATAGATGGCTTCTCTGTCTTCACTTTATACCGTTTTTCACAAATTTCCTGAAGGTTCAAGCTATGTTAAGAAGAGTTGGTAGTGCGCATGATGTAAGCACTACTAGCAAAGCAGGCTGGAAGGTTTCTTTCATGAAGACCAGTAGTAGGTTATTTTCACAACTGGTCTTAGATGTTCCCAGCTTGGCAACATTGTATGACACTATGGAAGAGAATCAGGAGCTACAAATGCCACTACTTTCAGTTCTTTTCTCATAGGAATATGCACTTAGAATGTTAATGTTTTCAGCTTACTTTGGGAATGATTTCTCATGGGAATATAATAAGGAGTATGGTAGTATGAATGTACTAACATTTGCTTTTCCATTCATCCAGTGGTGGACACCTGGGTGGTTTCCAGCTTGGGGCTATTATGAATAAAGGTGCTATAAA
>NW_011888874.1:3134080-3163435 GCF_000151845.1 Pteropus vampyrus
CATGATGTAAGCACTACTAGCAAAGCAGGCTGGAAGGTTTCTTTCATGAAGACCAGTAGTAGGTTATTTTCACAACTGGTCTTAGATGTTCCCAGCTTGGCAACATTGTATGACACTATGGAAGAGAATCAGGAGCTACAAATGCCACTACTTTCAGTTCTTTTCTCATTGGAATATGCACTTAGAATGTTAATGTTTTCAGCTTACTTTGGGAATGATTTCTCATGGGAATATACTAAGGAGTATGGTAGTATGAATGTACTAACATTTGCTTTTCCATTCATCCAGTGGTGGACACCTGGGTGGTTTCCAGCTTGGGGCTATTATGAATAAAGGTGCTATAAACACTGTATACAGGTTTTGGTGTGAATATCTGTTTTCATTTTCCCGGGATAAATGCCTAAGTCTGTAATTGGTGGGTCATATGGTGGCTGTATGTTTAGTTTGTTTGTTTTAACAAACTGACAAACTGTTTTCCATAGTGACTATACCATTTTATATTCCCATCATCAATATTTGAGTGATTCGGTTTCTCCAAATCTTTGCTATTATTTGATATTGTCATTTTTTAATTTTAGTTATGCTGTTGATGTGTCGTCATATCTCATTGTGGTTTTAATTTACATTTCCTTAATAGCTAATGAGATTGAACACTTTTTCAAATGTCTATTTACTATCGGTATATCTTCTTTGATGAAATGCCTCTTCCAGTCTTTGCTATTTTTAATTGGATTTTTGCTGTTTTATTGAGTTTTGAGGGTTTTTAGAGTATATTTTGGGTACTAGTCCTTAATCAGATATGTGGTTTGCAAATATTTTTCCCGTTCGTAGCTTGTCTTTTCATCTTCTTGACAGGGTCTTTCACTGAGCAAACGCTTGTAATTTCAATGAAGTCCAATTGATTTTTCTTTCTATAAATCATGCTTTTAGTGTCAAGTAAATTTTGGTGTCAGGAACACTTTGCCTAGCCTTAGATCCCCAATATTTTCAATATTTTTAGTAACTATATTGTTACTAAATGTTTTGCAGTTTTGCATTTTTCTTTTAAGTCAGAAATCTATTTTGAGTTAACTTTTATGTAAGTAGGAAGTTTAGGTCAAGGTTCATTTTTTTTTTTTTTTTTTGCCTTTGAATGTCTACTTGCTTCTGCACTATTTGTTGAAAAGATTCTACTTCTTCCATTTTACTGTTCCACCTCTGTAAAAAATTTGGCATATTTGTGTTGGTCTATGTCTGGTTTCTCTATTGTATTCCATTGATGTATGTGTTTATCCTTCCCCAACATGAACTGTATTGATTACTGTAGTTATATAATAACTTTTGAAATCAGGCAGATGTATTCTTCACTTTATTTTTTTCAGAATTGTTTTTCTTAATTTAGTTGCTTTGCCCTCCAAATAATAGAAATTTTATTAATCCCGTGAATCAGTTTGGGAAGAACTGAAATATTTACTATGTTGATTCATTTAATACATGGAAAAAATATGACCACGAATTTGTATTTTCTTTCATATTTTTTATTAGTGTTTTATAGTTTTGGTTATAGAAGTTCGGTATATATTTTGTTAGATTTACCTTATCGCATATTTATATATTTATTTATTTATTTACTATTTTTATTTTGAAAAGACAATTATATAATCCATGAAGTGATGCCCCTCCCGACCCCCACCCCCCTCCCCCTCCCCCGATTACTCTAGCACCCATCTGGCAGGACACACAACCATAACAATAATATTGACTATATATCCTGTGCTGCACCCTACATTCCTGTGACTGTTTTGTAACTACTAATTTGCACTTCTTCATCCCTTCACCAATTTCACCCAGCCCCACAAACCCCCTCCACTCTTGCAATCACCATTTTGTTCTCTGTATCTCTGAGTCTGTTTTCATTAAGTTTTTTTGTTTATTTTGTTCCTTAGATTCTGAATTTAAGTGAAAGCATAAGGTATTTATCTTGACTCAGTATAATACCCTCTAGGTCCAACCATGCAGTTGGTAGGATTTCATTCTTTTAATGGCTGAATAATATTCTATTGTATATATGTACCATATTTTTTTATCCAATTACATTTTTAAGCAATTATAAATGGCATTGTATTTTTAATTTTGGTATCAATGTATTCATTGCCATGAAATACTTTTTTTTGGTACTTTTTATTTATATCCTGCAAGTCACTGAAGTCACTTATTAACTTTAGGACTGTTTATTTGTTCATTTATTTTGTACAATTGTTAGGACTTTCTACATAGACAATTATGCCATTTAAAAATAGGGAGAGTTTTATTTCTTTTTTAAAAAATATATATATGTGTGCTTTTTATTTCTTTTTCTTGCCTTAATGTGCTGGATAGAACTAGCACTATGTCAAATAAGAGTAATGAAAGTGGACATCTTTACCTTTAACCCAGTCTCAAGGGGAAGGCATTCAGTCTTTCACCATTCATTATGTTGATAGTTGTAGGATTTTATGTGCGCTCTTTATCAAATTGAGGGAGTTTCCCTCTATTTCTATCTTTTTGAGTATTTTTCATTACTTACGGTTTTTTTGAAATCTGTCAAGACCTTTTTCTGCATCAACTGCTATGATCATGTATTTTTTTTTCTTTAGCCTGTTAATACGGTGATTTATATTGGTTGTTTTATGAATACTGAGCAAGCTTTCAAATAAACCATCTCTATTGAGATGCTATCATTTAAAAAATTATTCTCTTATTATAATGAATTATATTCCCATCTTGGAGTAAACTCAATATAGCCATGATATCCTGTCCTTTACCTCTATTACTGAATTTATTTAGTTATATTTAGTTATGGAATATTACATCTATGTTTTTCAGTGACAGTTTCCTTTTTGAAAATTCTTTGGATGTCAGATATTCTTAACAAGGTTATGCTGACCTTATAAAATGGATTAGAAACTATTGCATTTGGGTCTTATTTTTGATCCACTCTGACGATCTCTGTCTTTTAACTGGTACATTTAGGCCATTGATGTTTAAGGTGATTGTTGGTAAATGTAATTGCAATAATATCTAGCATATTTGCTACTGTTTATTTGTTGCCATAGTTTTTTATTTATATTTTTTTTGTTTTCCACATCATTTCTGCCTTTTGTGGTTTTAACTGAGCATTATATGAGATTTTATTTTCTTTTTTTAGTGTATCAATTATACTTCAAAAAAATTTTTTTCACGATTGCTATAGAGTTTGTAATATACATTTACAACTAATCCAACCTTACTTTGAATAATACTGCATAACTTCATGGTTAGTGCAAGTACCGTATAATAACAGAGTATTTCTAATTCTTCTCTGTAGTCCTTTTCATCATTGCTGTCATTCATTTCACTTATACATCAGCATACGTACTCGAATACATTGTTGCTATTATTTTATACAACAAACTGTTATCCATTAGATGAATTAAGAAAAATAAAAGTTTTTATTTTACCTTCACTTATTTATTCTCTGATATTCTTTTTTTACATAGATCTAAGTTTTTGATCTGTATTATTTTTCTTCTCTCCGAAGAACTCCTTTTTAATATTTCTTTTAAGGCAATATTGCCCAAGTGTTGTTACTTTGTGTTTTGTGTTTTTGAGTTTCTTGAATCTACAAAACATATGAATGTTAGATTATAATTTCTTCTAATATTTTTCCTTACCCTTTCTGTTTTCTCTCTTTCTAGGACTATAATTACACATATGATAGACTTTTTAAATATTGACCCAAAGGTCCCTAAGGCAATGTTAATTTTTCTTTATTTTTTATTTCTCTTTCAGGCTGGTTTGTTTCTACTGATATTTCTACAAGTTCACCGATTATTTCCTCTATTATCTCCATTCCATGATTGTATAAATCCAGTGATTTTTTTTTAAATGTCATATATTTAGTTTCATTTCTATAGAATTTCTATTTGATTTTAAATTTTTTAAAATATTTTTCTGATGCAATTTTCTGTGTCGGTATTTATTGAGAGAAGACTTTTCATTATGATCTTTTACATAGTTATAAATTTTTTAACATTCTTTTCTGATAAAACCAACATCTGCATCATCTCGGTCATGGGTTTAAGTGTCTTTTCTCTTACAATTGGTCACAATTTTCTGTTTTTTCACCTATGTGGTAATATTGGATTTTATCATGGACACTATGAATGTTATATTAGGTGAGTTCTGTATGTAATTATATATATGTAGTGTGTTTTGTCTGTTCTTTTCTGACATGTAACTAAGTTGGTTGGGTTCTAACTGCAAACTTTCTTAGCTAGCAACTCAACCTCAGTAGTTATTTTATATTTTAGAGTATATCTCACACTTCAGTAGTTATTTTATATTTTAGAGTATATCTCACACTTGAGTGTTTAGAGGTTTAGCCAGAGGCTGGAAAGAGTTTATACACAAATTTTGGAGTTCTTCTTTGACTCACTTTTTTCAGGGACACTTCCCAACAACTCACCTGTAACTATAGTTTATCAAATCTTTGTCCTATGGTTCTTCAGGCCAGAAAGTCTATGGGTTTTCTATCAGAATTTTAGATTTTACCTGCTAAAAGCCATAAAAACTAGTAACTCATTTTTGCCATTTCTTTCTTCCAAATGTCAGCTTCCATTCGGAAATGGGTGCTTTGTTTCATTCTCTAATGCTTTTAAGTCATTATAAGTTTTTTTGTTTATTTTGTTTGTTTATTTTTTAAATTATTATTATTATATGTGTGAAGGTAGAATACTGCTTGGTCAAGCCAGAGGCAAAAATTTTTGTCAGACTATTTTACCCAGTTTCCTTATGGTAAAAAACAAACAAACACAAATAACAATGATGTGCATATATGACCCACTAACTTAAATATAGTATTTAAAGTTTTTTAAAAAAATCAATTTATACCATTTTATGTTTGACTCTATAAGTAAATTATCTCTTAGAATAAAGATTAAACCAAAATGCCAAGTGCTAATAGCTTAATACTTTCTACTGTGTTATCTCTCATTTTATCATTAATAACAGTATTTGCCTAATCATCATTGATATTTTGGCCTAGCTATATGACTTATAACCACTGTTTATAAATAAGAAGTACAAGTGGTTTTGCTAGTTACACATAATCAGCTCTTGAAGCTCTTGCAATTAAATCCAGAGCTATTACCTTTGCTTGTTTTGCTTTGTTCTGTTTAATGATCTATAATGTTTGGCTAGTAGATTATTTAGCAAAACAAACAAGCAAGCAAACAAAAACAAAGTGCACAGTATTTTCAGGAAACTACTAAAAATCTATTAAGAGATTATAAGTATATATTTATTGGTTTAATATGGCAGTAAACAGCATGATCTATGCAATAAGACAGGTTCTCTTTCTGGGTTTTGATTCAAACAGCACTCTTCTCATCAAAGTCTTCACTAGTCTCAATACCTTACATTACTAGTAACACCCCGTCCATTCCATATTTCCCTTCCTACTTCATCTTCTACTTTACACTTACCACCTCACCAGCTAACATGTGACATATTTTATGATCTGCTTCTCCCAAAACCAACTAAAAAGGTCAGTAAGAATTATGACCTGTTTTGTTTATTGCTGTTTCTATTGCTTCTACAAGAAGTTGTTACACATGGTACAGTTTTGATTTGTTAAATTATAAGTCCTGCCTCTCTTCCTGACTAGCTAGGCCATTTTGGCAAGTTACTGAACCTTCCTAAACTTTGATTCTTACAATTCAAGAATGAGGATATTAATAGTAACTATTACATTCTGTTTAAAATGACATGAAATTATTCATCTAAAAAATTTAGCACAGTACATAATGTCTACTTCAATTAAATATGTATATATGTAAAATTTGGTAACAGTTGGTTTATAGCAGCATTGTTCATAATAGCTTGAAACTGAAAAATCAACCCAAATCTCCATCTAGAGCAGAATGAATAAAATACATATTTGTATATCCATATATTTATTTATTGTAATACTATGACATAAATGAGAATGAATAGTTGCAGCTTCACACAACATGGATGAAAATTTTAAGAACATTTAAATAATTATTTAATTACAGTTTATAAAATAGTATATGTTGTTTATGATTTGAGAAATGAATAGAGTGTTTATCCTTCAGAGGAGCAGAAGTAACTTGGAGGCTGTTAGTGGGCTTTATGGGATGCTGTCAATATTTTGGTTTTTGACCTGGGTTTTGGCTGCACAGTTGGGTTCAGTTTATAAAAAATCATTGGGCTCTACACTTATGATTTGTGTCTTTTCCTGTAAGCATGTTATATTTAAATCAGAAATTTATTTGAAAAAATACAGTATGAACTGAAATGGCTTGTTTGTTCTCTCACTTAAATGACCTCTCACATGGACATGAGTTCCAAATGTTATTTGATTCGGCTTTCCTAAAGAATATCACCTACGCAGTTTACGTTCTTGTAGAACAAGTAATTTCTCTTTCATTGTCATATTGCTATCAATTATTTTTTCATGTGGTTTTTATTATATTTAAATAATAATTCATCTTTATAGACTGTCAAGATAGTTTCTAGTAACAAAACAAAGTGAAAAGACAGATGGCAAACAATAAAATTACTAAACAAGAAACAGGTGAAGAAGGAGAGTGGCTGCCTTAGGAAAAGTTTCTCAAATATTTAGATTCTACTTTAACATGTTAATAGATAGGATTTCTACACATAAATCAATATTCCATTAAATATTGGCACAGCGAAATCACTCTCATTATTTTGTGCTACACATTACGAGTGTCTCTAACATACAATGGTTCTTCATTTATTCCTTTATATGACTGGTGATGCATTTTTACCTTTTAAATCCAGTTAGATTATAAGGTTCATTAGGGAAGAGATTTTCTGTGTGTGTGTGTGTGTGTGTGTGTGTGTGTGTGTGTGTGTTTCTATTTAGTTACTTAACACTGTCTTATTTGACAAAAAAAATAGTGAACTGATTCTTAAATGCAGTAATTTTGATTTATTTAACTTTTTCTATTAGATTTATGAGTCCTAATTTAATATGTCTCAAGAATCAAAGAGGATTCAGTAGGTTGAAAAATAGAAAACACGCGTGTTGGGGATTCAGTTTCATCATTTCTCTTCTTTCTGAAACTACTCCTCTTAAAATGTGGCCCTACATATCTCTAACAGCTATCTTTCCTTACATACGTATAGCTGTTTCAGCTGCAGATAAACAATAGTTGCACAGATGAAGAGATAGGCAGTAGTTGAAGAGGTAATGAGAATTCCTAGTTTATTAACTTCCTAGTGAAGTAGAAAGAATGATGGATCAATTAATCTGTTATTGATATTGACATTCTTGAAGATCTGACACTCTAGTTACATCCTGGTTATCTTTGTCTTTCTAGGAGACCTGTTTTTTGTCTCTGGATATCTTTTATCCTTCTGTTCTCCTTTTAATCTCTGTACACACGTCCTCACATGTGGAGTAGAGCTGGCCTTCATGACAGTAGTTCCTCTTCTCTGTATTCTACAATACAGACATCCACTCAAAGAACTTCCCATAAACATTGTTTTCATTGTGCCACTTCTGAGTTAAAAATTCTCTAGAAATTCCTGATGCCTAGTAAGTCATCCTACATATGAATAAATACAAAACTAATTAATTGCATAATTCAGTAATTAATTATATACTGCATGATCACATTATTTATTATTTCATGAAAACTAACCATGTTTTCCTGAAAGTACTACAATTTTTTAAAAAGAAGCAAATTACATATATTTCTTCTACGTCTACTCACAGACATGTTGTCCTGTATTAATCAGGTCTCCTTTGGTTGCCAGTAACAAAAATTTTATTCAAAGTGACTTAAGTAAAAAAGGAATTCAATGATTCCTATAACATACTCTCCTTCACACCCTGAATCGCTCTTCTTTCTGTGTTTGCTTCATTCTCAAACAAGAGTCTCTCTCCACACTGTGGCCTTTGGAAATTCTAAGCTCCGTTTTCTCAGTTCAGCAAACTTAGAGGAAAGAGAGCTCAGTTCAAATAACGTGACCTAGAATTGGGTCTTTGTTGTGTGTGGCTCAGGTACTGTGCCCATTGCTGCGTGAATCACTGTCCTTTGGAAGGCAGGATTCTTTCGTTGGTCAGCTATCCATACAATGCCCATCTCTGATGCCATGAGATAGAGATGAATTGTGTTTTGTATTTACTCAAAACAAATGTTCTTAGAATGTTTTTATTTTCTTTAACACAAACAAGATGCCATTACTAAAAGCTGAGAGAAGATTTTTTTCTGGGCCCACAAAAAAATAAATGTCCGTGAAGGAGTCTATTCAATCTTTGGCCAAAAAAGTAATTCCTCATGTTGAAATGAAATCTGTCTTCAAGGTATACTTACCTACTCTTAAATCCATACAGAGTTCCTGAGACGCCACTAATATTTAAAAAATTATTTAATTCTCATTAATACCTACTATTCTCTTCACTAAAATGTCATATTTCCTTCAATGATTCCCCAGGTTACAAATTCCAGCTTCTATATCATTCTACCTACTCTTTTCTGAATGTTCTCTTATGTATCTGTATCTCAATGAAAACTACTTTCGTAGTATCCAGAAAGGAATGTTCTGTGAGAAGTGAGACAAATAAAAAATATAGCGGAATTATCATCTCACAAAGTTTAGGTATTCTATTTCTCTTTTTTCATGTGGAAGGTCTTCAAATGAGCAGATATATTATGCCAAGAGCTCTGCCATTGGCACGATAAAAATACAGAGGAACCTGAGATCATTGGTTCCATATTGATTAACTGACTCAGCTGTAGATATGTCAGAACAAGACCATAAATCTAGACTACGTTGCCAGATAGACATGAATCTATAGGCATATTTCTAATTGATAGTTGACGGTGGAAAAAGGTAGTACAGTCATGACAATTTCAATGCTTTAATCTCAGCCATGATGTTGGGTCCTGATGGACTTTTGGGTTTAGACAAGAATATGAACATTGACTGATAAAGATAGGAGGCTGGAACCAGCCATGTGAGCAGGAAGGAGAGCTAACAATAACTAAGCAGTTTGAAGGCTTCCATCACTAACAAATCTCAAGTCCACTGTCTTTTATCTGTACTATAGTAATGCCCTCTCCAATAGTCTTCTTGCTTTCATTTTTGTCCATTTCTCCCAGAGTCATGTTTTATGTTTTAAAATGTAAATAAGATAATGTGAATATCATACCAAGGTTTAACATTCTCAAATACTTGCCTATTACTTTCTACTAAGTTAAAAATCCTTACCATGGCCCGTGAGTCCCTCCAGAATTCGGATCCCATCTATTTTTTATCTTCATCCCCCTCTCTTGTTTATTCCAGTCTCTAAGCCTTCTTTTTGTCCTTTGGCTATGCCAAACTCACATACATATAAGAAAATTTTCACTTGCTATGCATTCTGCCTAAAATGTTCTTCTTTTGTATTTTTATACATCTGATTATTTATCATCATTGAACTACCAACTAAAGTATTGCTTCATTACAGAGGACTTTCTAGATCACTGTATTCAAAGTATGTTAATCCCATTTACCACCTATCAATTAATGCCATTATTTTGTTCCATTTAGTTCTTCAAGAACTGCTTCAAGACTAAAGAAAAATCATCTCCTTTATTGTCTTCTGGTCCTTGTTACTAAGACTGGAGAATCTGGATCTTGTGAGTGTGTTTCTAATGGTTGTCTGCTGACTCCAGAACAGTACCTGGACATAGCAGAGGCTTAACATATGTTCGGTAAATGAGTAAACAATAATTTTAAATGCAACATAGTAAATTCTAACCATAATAAAATTAGTCAAATTATAATAATTCTGTGGCATTTAGTAAATAGTGACCTTGAACTATTGTTTTGTGCCCCTCAGTTTCTTTAACTGTAAAACAGAAGTAATTATTGTACCTGCTTCAAAGGGCTGTTATGTTAAAAACAATATATGTCTAACTCTTAAAACTATGAATATTATTATGTGACCTCCCTAAAGAAGATCTCAGAACATATAAGATGCTACATTCATACATATACATGAAGATTATACAGTACATGAAGCTCTCTCCCATTTTTGATATTTTTCTGAATTATTATTTGTAAGGAAATTGACAGATGCTAATTTGTGCTCCAAACTTATATATACTAGGTTAGTAATTCACAGCCTCTGTTTCTAAGTACTGTTTTGGGCCTGTGATGTAATCTTGCAGCTGAAAGACCACATAAATAGACACAAATGGGAAAGGCTAGGTCACATTTTAAACACTAAACCAAATTAACCAAGATGAGTAAATCAAGCCTTATCTCTATTATAATTGGATGCTGTTACTGTCATTTAGGTCAAAATGTCTTAACAGTAGTCATGCCACTAATTTCCTGGTATTAGTCATAACCTTCCATATTGAGTATTTGCATTCACTTATAGTAGGATATGTTGGTTGAAGGAGTTGGGGATATTGCACTTGTTGCATCATTTGGAATGTGAGACAAGAAAAACTGAAGGGCTGCACCTGCTGTGGAACCTTTAGTCATCACCGACTGCTAATTTGGTTTCAGTTTCACAGCTACATTTCTATTTGTGAATGTGTGAATACTAAAATTCAGCTAGGGATTTGGCAAGACTTACATAAGATGAGCTATGTATGACTTTTGATTTATTACCTAGATTATTGCATTTCCCTGATCTCAGTGTCCAAAACTGTAAAATAAAAAAGGTAAGATTTGATTCTTAGATCCTTCCTATCTGACAGTCTCTGGATCTACTAAGAAATGTGGGAAAAGATGGGCTACAAGAAGAATTGACAGACTGGTGACAATAATGTTATATAAAGAATGCATTTAAATTTTCTTTTCTTTTTTTAATTTGGTACACATATAATGTGAAATTATTACCACAGTAGGGTTAGTTAACACCTCCCTCACCCTACATAATTACTATTTCTCTTTATGGTGAGGACATTTCAGATTTACTCTCTTAGCAACTTTCAAGTATATAATAGAGTGTAGCTAAATATAGATACCATGCTGTACAATAGATCCCCAGGACTATTTATCTCATAACTGGAAATTTGTACCTTTGACCAACATCTCCCCGTTTCCTCCAGCCCCAAGTGCTTGGCAACCACCATCCTATCTACTCTCTGTTTCTCTTAGTCTGGCTTTTTTTAGATTCCACATGTAAGATTCCATTTACACTATTTGTTTTTCTCTATCTGATTGACTTCCACTTAGCATAATGCTCTCAAATTCATCTATGTTGTTGCACAGGGCAGGATAACAGACACACCACTTAGGTTGTTTCCATATCTTGGCCATTGTGAATAATGCTGCAATAAACATGGAAGCACAGATATCTCTTTGAGATCCTGATTCCATTTCTTTTGGATATATACCCAGAGTAGGATTGCCGGATAGAACACAGTAGTTCTATTTTTAATCTTTTGAGAAACCTCCACACTGTTATTCATAGCAGCTGTACCACTTTACATTCCCACCTACAGTGCACAGTTCCCTTTCTTCACCTCCTCGCCAATACTTATCTCTCATCTTTTTGATGAGAGCTAGTCTAACAGGTGGGAAGTTATGTCTCCTCATAGTTTTGATTTGATTTGTATTTTCCTGATTAGTGATGCTGAGCATCATTTCATGTACCTGTTGGCATTTGTATGTCTTCTTTGGAAAAATGTCTTAATCATTTGGGCCTGTGATGTAATCTTGAATGCTGAAAGACCACATAAATAGACACAAATGGGAAAGGTATAAGATATATATATCTCCCCAACATTGGAGCATCTAAATGTATATATATAATTGTTATGTCCTGTGGATGAATTGTCCCCTTTATCATTATATAACAGTTGTCTTTGTCTCTTGTTAGAGATTTTTGGTTAAAGTCTAGTTTGTCTGATTTAAGTATATCTAACCCTTCTCTCTTTTGGTTTACATATGCATATTTTTTTCCATCCCTTTACTTTGAGTGTATGTATATCCTTAAAACCAAAGTGGGTCTCTTATAGGTAGCCCCTATTTAGATCTTTTTGTTGTTGTTGTCATCCAGCTACTTTATGCCTTTCGATGAGAACATTTATCCACTTATATTTAGAGTGATTATTGTTAGATAGGAACTTATCAATGCCTTCTTATTAATTGTTCTCTGGCTGCTTTGTAGTTTTCTTGTTCCTTTTTTTCTCTCTTGCTGTCTTCCTTTGTAACGTGATGATTTCCATAGAATATGTTTCGATGCCCTTCTCTTGATTTTTTTTGTGTTTCCACTGTAAATTTTTGCTTTATGATTACCACAAGGCTTATATAAAACACCTTATAGATATAACAATTGATTTTACATTGATAACAACTTCACTTCAGCTACATATGAAAACTCTATCTTCTTTTCCCTCTTCAGTGTTTGATGGCACAATTTATCTATTATTATTTTGTGTATCCATTAAAAATCATTGTTGTTATAGTTATTTTTAACACTTTTGATTTTAACCTTTATGCTAGAGTTTAGTTGTCCATACCCCACTACATTGCAGTGTTAAAATATTCTAATTTTGACTACATACATGCCTTCACCAGTGTGCTGTATATTTTCCTATGTTTTCATAATATGAATTAGCATCCTTTCTTTTCAGCTTGAACAATTCCTTTCACCAATTTTTGTAAGTCACACGTCGTGGTGACGGACCCCCTCAACTTTTCTTTGTCTAAGAAAATCTTTATTTCTCCTTCATTTCTGAAGGACAACTTTGCTGGATAGGGTATTCTTGATTGGCAGGGATTTTTTTGTTGTTGTTCTTTCAGCACTTGAAATATATCATCTCACTCTTTACTGGACTGTAATGTTCCTGCTTAGAAATATGCTTAAAGATTTATGGGGATTCCTTCAGAAGTTACAAGTTTATTTTCTCTTGTTGATTTTAAGATTTTCTTTGTCTTTGATTTTTGATAGTGTTATTATAATGTGTCTTGGAGAAGATCTCTTGGAGAAGTTGAATTTGTTAGTGACCTATGAGCTTAATGAATTTGGAGATCCAAATCTCTCCCCAGATTTAGAAGGTTTTCATTCATTGGTTTTTTTTTTTTTTGTATTTTTTTTGTTTTGTTTTGTTTTTACGTATTCCATAGGTCACATAGGCTTTCTTCACTCTTTTTTATTCTTGCTTCTTTGTTCTCTTCTAATTGGATAATTTCAAAGGTCCTGTCTTCTAATTCACAGGTTCTTTCTTCTGCTTGATTAATTCTCTTATTCATGCTCTCTATTGAATTTTTAATTTTATTTATTGTATTCTTCAACTTCAGAATTTTTGTTTTCTTTTAATGGTTTCTATCACTTTTTTAAACTTCTCGGTTTTTTTTTTCATGTATTTTTTCTTGATTTCATCAGGCTGTCTTTCTGCATTTCCTCGTAGCCCTTAAAACTGCTATTTTGAATTCTTTATCTGCTAAATCGCAAATCTGCATATTTTGGGGGTTGATTATAGGGGGATTATTTTGATCCCATTATATTGTCATTTTTTTCTAGATTGTTCATGTTCCTTCAAGGCTTGCATTGCTGTCTTCATGTTTCAAGTAGCAGTTACCTCTCCCAAAACGTACTAAATGACTTTGGCAAAGAAATACCTTCCATCAACCCTGCTAGGGGTTCTGAGGGTTTCTCAGACCTTCTTTGGATATACCTCCTCCATGCTTCTTGCTCCCTCTTGTGGTAGAATTCTTAAGCTTGTATGCCTTCTCTTGATCCTGCATCCTACCAAGAAAAATGCTGACAGCCTCCTTTTTACTTTTCCAAGGGTGGAGTAATGCTCTAGTGTGTTCTCTCCCAGGCTTGCTTTTTGTGCATGCTCATTAACGGTCTGCCAAAGTTCACTCTCACCGCCACTGGGAGCACACACAAAGATTCAGCCACAGGGTGGGGTGGGAATGTGTGGGCGAGATGCATAGAGTACTAGGAGTACTCAAGGGCCAGTTGGCAGATCTGCATGCAAGGCACCCCCAAAGGTTCATGGGTGGGCTTCTTGATTAAATCTGTAAGGAAATTAGTAAAATCTTTGTCCCTTTAATGCCCTCCAAGTGTCCTGTCAGTCTCCCAGCATCTTCTTATCTACTTCCTCCTCTTCCGAGGAATCAGCTCATGACTCAGTATTCTAAATAAGGTGAGAGATAGATGGGTCTCTTTGGAAGCATTCTGCATAGCTGGGAAAGCTGAGCACTTATTCATATGCTTTCACTTTCCTCCTTGGGAGAAATTACAGGCTGAAAAGGTCTCTTGGCATTCAATTTTGGGCCTTGTGAGAGACGTGATGCAGGTAAAGTCAAACTGTTTCTCTTATCCTTCCCCTCCATCCAAACTCATCTTTATCCTCCAACAACGTACCAGAATCTCTCCACTGGAACTTGGACTGCCACAAAGCCTCTCTCAGCTGTAAGTGATTGTCTAAAATAGTGTTTTCCAGGGGATCCCAGACTGTGGCCAAAAGAGTTTGAAGCTGGTTCATAGGTCAATGAACGGTCTATAGTCAGGATTGAGGTCTGTAGGCCTATTACCCAATGCATGTATGGGTGAGACTCCTCCCAAGTCTTGATCCTACGACTCCCACGATGGCACATTTGTTCACGGGTGGGTGCCAAATTGTTGTTGTGGAGCGCAGGATATGAGCAAGGATGTCTTATTTGGACATGGTATTGAGAGGCTCATCAATTACTGATTGGGGTGTAGGCACTGATTGAGGTGTAGGAATTTTGGAAATAAATTTCAAGAACTTCAGAGTTCTTTAAATTTCAAAAGGAAAAACCCTAGCTCCAACTGGTATAATAAAAAATGAGAGAGAAGTTTACTAGATGTTACTCATCACATCCATGTTGGATTATTGCTCAGTCTTGTCCTCTCATTTTGATTTGTATTGTTTTATTTCCTGTGGTGTCACATATTTACTTAGTATGCATCATTCATTTGATACAAGGCTCATGACCATTCTTGAGCATTACTCTAGGCAGGAGACATGATATTACGACTGGATAGACCTGAGTCATGAGCTTACATCTGGGTGATAGAATAATGCATTCATTCTTTCTCCCTTCAGGAATTTATTTAACAAATATTTATTGTACACCAACCATGTGTCAAGTATCGTTCTGGGTGCTGAACTATAACAATGAACAAATCAATCTTTCTTGTTAAGTGACTCACATGTCACTAGATAAAGAGAAAACAAAAAAAAAAAACAAATATAAATATGTTGGATGGTAAAAAGTGTTACTAAAAAAGAGAGAGAGGGGCTAATGAGGTAGAAAAGATTTTGTTTATTTGTTTTAGATAGCCTGCTTAATACAGTACTCCCTGAAAAAGAGACATTTGAACAAAGATGTTAATTATGTGAAGAAATAGCCATGTGGTTATGGGGAAGAGAGCATCCCAGAAAGTAGGAATGAGAAGTGCAAAGGCCCTGAGGTGGCAGTGTGCTTGGCAAGTTTAAAGAACTTGGAGGGGTCCACTGTGGCTGGATTGAAGCAAGTGGGTCAGAATGAGAGAATGTGAGTTCAGAAAGGTACTCAGACAAGATTTTGTAAGTCTTCTAGGTTATTTTAAGGGCTTTAAATTATATTCTTAGTGAACTGGGACATTTTAGAGCAGGGACTGTTACAGCTTAAGGTTTTAGACTGAAATTGGAATAAAAGTGGCAAACCAAAGAAGAATTTAGGTACTAAGAGAGGAAGATCGAATTTGGGAAAGAAAAAGAAAACCATAAAATAACTTTTGATGCACTAATATATATAAATTTATTCTTAACCACATGTGACGTTTAAAAAAATGGGGATTCCAGCTTAATTTAATAAAGACACTTAAAAACTGATAACTCCCAAATAGGTTAGTTAAATTAGTTATGCAGCCTATAGTTACCTTTTCTATCTGTTGAAATCAAACTCTTTCTGAATCTTTCAATATCTATTATAGCTCAGTTGTTCTGGAGTTTATAAGGCTTCTCCCCAAAATTATTTCATCTTGAAAGAATCTGTGTAGATTGAATTGTTTTAAATATAATTTTGCCTGTTCAGAATTCTTTCCTATCTCCCTCCGGGAATACTTCTTCTATTTCATATAGTTTTCTAAGGGATTTCAATCAAGTTACTATACCATAATCTCCATCTCTTCTACTTGTTAACACTACAGTATCATGTCTTCCTGGATTTTGTAAGAGCTAAGCATAAGTCTAAGGGAGATTTTTCCATCTTCAAATTTGTGTTGGAGCTGGAAAAAACTAGTTTTTGAGTTTTAAGTTTATAGAATATTGTCTTGAAATATTGTCTATATTATAATGCAGAAATCCAGTCTATGATATGAGGGGCAGATAATTAGGCCAACATATAAAGGATGCAGACCTGAGAAATTAAGAGGGAGAAAAAGAGAAGGCAGCCAACACAATGACATCACTGATGCCCTAGATCTAAATGAATACAAAGATAATCTTCCCTTGAACTTTTGGTTATTTGAGACAACGTACTTTCTTTCCTATGATTTAAGTTGTCTTAGTTAGATTTCTAACTTTCAACAGAAGACTTCTTGACTATTACAAGGCAACAGAAAACAAACTGAGGAATTCATTGGAGATAGTTTCCAAAGGTGATTTTCAGCAGATAAATACCATTTTTTCAGGAAGGGAAATCAGATGATAAATTCTGTGCACTTACTCTATCCATGTATCCCCATTGCCTATACAAAAAGCTATAAAAGGTTCTCAAAATTTTTTCTTTAATTACTGAATTAATACAGCCCAACATTCCATTTTATACTTATGGAAACTAAGGCCCAGAAAGTAGAATAATTAGCCCAGTGTAACACTCCTTAGAGGTAAAATAGTGATGAGATTTCAAATTTTTTGGTTCTCTTCTAATTCTCCTTTTACAGGTACCTCTCCTCACCGGGGTTAACAAAAAAAACAAAAAGTATCTAAGTTTCTGTTTTTTTAACTCTAAAATATTTGTTTTAATTATGAAATATTCTGAGACCATTTTGATCTTTCATCTATGTTCTACCAAATATGCAGATATTTCCAAATGCTAAATGAATAGCTAATACATTGAAGAAAATCAGGATTATGTGTTTAATCATCTCTTATGACCTATTTCAATTAATTAATTTAGCAATGGACACAATCTCAAAAGACTAGTTAATTCGAATTTTTCTCATTACATACTTACTTGTCATAGTGCTAGAACTTTCCCTAAACTTCAACAGTCTTTATATTCTAATAAGGTTTTGAGACTAAAGTGAACATTTTACCTTGTTTAATTTTTTTTTTTACTATCAGATTTTTAAGTGATTGAAAAGAGTCTATCTTTATTATCTTTTCTAAACATTTTGAATTACTGAAATGGCCTCCGAGATAAATAGAAAATTCCCATTTTCAGTTAGAGGAATGTTACTACCCCACAAAATAAATGTTAAAATGTGCATATCTTTTTCATGACTATTTGTCATACTTGGAAATGTTGAAGGACCCATAAACCTTGGTGACTGAGGTTGTTATTCTTAACACAGAGTTAGAATGTTGTAAACATGAAATTTTATACAATAATGGAGGTGAAACTGGAACCAACTGGTGGTGGAAGCTTACAGGTTGGCTTGCATACCTTGCTTTAGCAGGATGCAGAAGTACCAGTTCCAAGAATTTTGTAAAAAAGAAGAAAGGAAAATATATGTGAAAATAAATATAAACTGCTATAAACCAGAACCTACAAATCAAGAGACATAACATCAAAATAGAATCTGATTGGATTGGCAAATTTACAATCTGCCTCAGTATTAAATAACGTTCTCAGCTTGTGACCCAGTCCAACTCAGTGGCAAACTTTAGCTTGACCTTTCAAGATCCTGGCTTGTTATGATTTATCCTCCAGTCATAGACTTGTGAGCATACAAGGACTTCATGAGAGAATCTAGTTCATTTCTGTTTCCTGGCAAAACTTCATCAGAACAATCCTGAGCATAGGGGACAGCTAACCTCTTCTATTTCTTGTAAGAATTAGATTTCAATTCCCCAAACACATACATTCTGGAGAATGAAGTTCACTTCCAATAAAATGCTCATGTGTTTTTGTTCAAATTTACTTACAGTTTTTTTTATTGTTGTTATTGTTGGTTGTTGGTTGAAATCAATAACAGTTGATAACTATACTATTTGTAGTGCTTTCTCAAAGACCTGAAGAACAGTGATTTTCAGAATTTTTAATTCTAATACATCATTAAAGCTATATCAATTAATATTATATCTATAGCAAATTACAACAAACATACCAGCTTAAAATATAAATTTATTATCTTAAGGTTCTGTATGTGAGAAATTTACATGGGTCTTACCATACTAAAATCATGGTGTCAGCAAGGCTGCATTCCTTTCTGGAGTCTCTAACAGTGAATCTATTTCCTTGCACTTTTCAGCTTCTAAAAACCAGTCACATTCCTTAGTTTATGGCCCCATTCTTTGATCCTGAAAGCCATCAAGGACAAATTGAGCCTTTCCCATGTCATAGCACTCTGACACTGACTGTTCTCTACAGTTAAGGACCTTTGTGAGAACCATAGTGACATCCAGAAAATTCAGGATAATCTCCCTTATTTTAAAGTCACAGATTAGCAAACTTTATTCCTCCATGAGCAACCGTAAGTCCCCTTCGCCATGTAAAATAAGTATGTTCACATTTTCTAAGGTTTAGGATATGGACACCTTGGGAGAGGCATGATTCTTCCTAAGACAACTGATGACTTTGAAAATATTTATTCCTCTTCTCTATTCTTGTAGTACTACAGATAAACTTACCCATAAACACACATGCACGAACATAACTTTAATTTAAAAAATGATACAACAAGGTACAAATATCCCCCATTAATTTATTTAGTCAATTTCAGAACGTCAGTGTTCCCACTTAACGAGAGGTGATGAAGGAGAGGAACGTAAGACCAAGGATTGAAGGCAGTGAGAATCCCGCTGTGATGCTGCAGAGGGGCTCCCAGTTATGTCATCATCTCAGAACTTTCCCACAAGGAAGTTTTCACAAGACAGTAAGAAAGCCAACCAAATATGTTTTGAATACCAAGCAAGTTTGGTATTCAAAATTCCGATCTCCCATGGTTTTTGAAACTTCCCAAAGTTCTCCATCGTTCTCATAAGTATAAATGCTCCAAAATGAAGAAAAATTCTACAAAAACTACTCTGAAGAATATTTCATTTTCAAGAAAGGAAACTTTAGTTTCCAAAATTAGCTATTTTTAAATGTACTAAAAAAGTAATAGTAACATTAATATGAAAAAATGAGTTCCATTAAAGTCCCCAAGGATTATTGGCATAGGGTGAGTTTCCCTTGGCTGTATTTGTCACTTCCTGCCCTCCAGAAATAAGACACCCAAACATTACCCTCAGAGTTTCTTTTAATATCTGTCTGCCAAATATAATACCCTGTAAATCAGAGATGCTGGCTGCTACAGAATATTGACATAGTAAGGTGTACTGCTCATAGAAGATCTGTTTATATGGGTAAGAGATAATTTTCTAAGACAAAGATGCCCACCAACACAATATTTGAAGTACCAACTGTCTGGCACTGTCCTTTTAGATTCCAAAGTGTAGCATCAAGATGAAACTCTTATTTTGACTAAATTTGGTCCTATTGTTCACTTTTATTATTTAATTTTGCCTCAGCTTCTACTAAGCATCGGTGAGTTAAATTTAATATCACTTCAAAACACAAATACTTTTACATTAGCCTCTCCATGGAAATATCATGGAGCAAAAAGTGTTGTGTGAAGTTGGATTTGTTAGTACATTCTACATTGTGCTGAAGTATCAACCCCCAAATCTTAGTGACTTAAAACTACAAAGATTTATTTCTTGCTCAAGCTGAGTCTCCCACGATCATCATGGTCATCAAATCAGGTTCTCACCATTAGCATGTGAGTCTCCCTCCATGACCACATAAAAGAGAAAAAGAGTGCTGGGGGATTTAGACCAGCAATTAAACATTTTCGCCTATGAGTGACCCATGCCATTTCTGGCCACAACTTCTTGACCAGAACCAGTTGTGTAGTGATGCCTGATGACAAAATAAAAAAGAATAATGCTTCCAGAAAACTGAGAAGAGTATAGAAATGCATACGTGTGATCACTAGATGCTGTCAGAGGACAAATAAAAATTATTTACGTTTTAGTTTCTTTAAATTTTATCTTTTTTCATATATAATAGTATCTCTATGTTGAAGACAAATTTTTAGTAAACGTACAGAATATATTTTTTCTCAAAAAGTCATAAACCACTCTTATGTGCTCTGCAGAAGTGTAGCTCAATGTCATTCATCACCAGTAAAAAAAAATGCTCTTGATTTAGGGAGGTAAGAATTGTCTATTCAATCCCCATTCAGTCTGTCAAAATAACAACTGGCAGTGACAAGGATATATATAAAATGATTCCTCCAAATTCATGACCCTAGTAGCCAGAATGGGCAAACAAACATAACTTTGTGCTGAATACTATCTTTCACAAAAGCTATAAAGAATTTGAACTTTCCAGAGAGGCTTTATGTTAAAATCCAAATCTGTGTATCTGTGCGATAAACATAATTTATATTAAAACGTTTTGTGGGAAACATCTCTTACATTTAGGCTTTGGGTAGAGGACCTCAAACACCATCATTATTTTATAATACAAGTAAATTTTTTTTCTAGTATTTACCTTAAATGCCTCATAAAGGAAGGTTAATTAAACTAACTTATTTATTTTTTATTTCCAGAGACAATCGCAATCTTCTGTATTGTGACCACTTCTCTAAACTGCCACTTACAGAGTACAGTAAGTACTCACTTAACATAGTTGATGGGTTCTTGAAATTCCAGCAAAACAATAATGTAACAAAACCAGTTTAAACATAGGCGAATTGATATAAACAAGAGTTAGTTCCTACAGCATCTCATCAATGTTCTAAAGAGATGACATTGGACAAAATGACATTATCCGAGGATCTGCTATACATGTCATACGTGCAGTCTTGCTCAGGACAACAGACAATTTATGCTTTGAGTTTAACATACCTCTGAGTTTAACATACAACAGACAATTTATGCTTTGAGTTTAACATTCCTCTGAGTTTAACATACCCTACACAATATATTCTTCCTCTTGACATGAATTTTTCCAATTTTTTTTTTAAAGATCATATTCTGTGTTCTATCTGCTGGGCCCATATTCAAATTGTAGAGTATTGAGCTTACTCCCTCTGGCTTTGTTTTCATGCTGTCGGGGAGTTGATGAAATAAACCTGGGCATCAGGGAGCATTTTCCTAGAGAACAGGAAGGGAAACCTCTACTGACACTGTGCTCTAATATTATTTTATTTTTACCCCATCCAATATCTATTTTCTCCTAGCTCAATTCATGTATGTAGAATAATAGGGTTACAGCCTCCATTACCCTCCTTACTTCACCTCACTGATTGTTACCTCTCCTGACTTATATTATATTATGTTTTTCCTAATACGAGGTAGAAATCAGGGCTTAGAAAAACACTACCAGAGTTCTGCCTCTTGGTGACACTTTGCCACCTGATTAAAAAAGCCATAGTGACTAAGTTACACCTATTACACTACTACAGAAGGCTTATTCCTGGTGCCATGCATGTTTTGTAAACATTTTCAATCATCCTCGCTATAAAAAAAATGAGGACTTACGGTAATAAAACACTTATTTGTCTCCTTAAGTGCTTGTCCATAATTTAGTTTAATGATGCTACACTTTCTTGTAGTCTCTCTAGGCCTTGAGGGGCCATTTGTATTGATTTAGCCATTCTCTTTGTCTCAGTAACAAACAGCCACATAAAACACAGACTGGAGAAAGGAACTTTCCTAAAGTGGAAAATCACACTTATCAGTGTAATAGAACTTTTGATTCTGGGTTACATCTAGGAAAGCATTTCAATTCTTTAAATATAAATCTTGAGCATGCTAAAGATAGATGAGCAACTTTTACGATGGCTAATTTCACGTTTTTAGAATCACCCAAAAAATAGTCAATTGATAATAAAGCTTATCGAGTTATTTTTCCCTAGCAGTCTAGGTTTGTTCAAAATGTTATATCATTTTTGGTTAATATATAGGAGAGCAGATAAAAAGCCAAATCGACAGAAGACAAAGAAAATAAGCTGATAAAAGGAGATGATAAATTAGCTAATAGGAAACTGTAGATTGTACCTTGTGGTTTCTAGTGTAATAATTCTTGAAAAAATATCATTTTAGTATTTTAACATAAAACAAAGTGACGGTTTTGGGTGTTGATGCTAATTATGATATTTATTAAGATTATTACATTTTTCTTAGTATGCCCCATCTTTAACCTAGTTAACTATATAACTCAAATCCAGAAGAACTGAAATTTGAAATCGCAGAGAAGCTGTCATTTAAGGTGCTCAAGCACTTCATTGCAACTTATTACCCATGACAGGTTTTTCATTACATTTTTAAGGGGTTGAAATATTAAAGCATTCATTTGGATCCAAGTATCTAGTTGGAAAATGAATCCAACTATAAATCATGAATAATCGCCATAAGACTATTGCACTGCAAGGAGAGGATGGGGTCAGAAAAGAGTATTCTGCCAAAATTTATTGTACATTATGCTTGTGTATTATATATGGAAATGGCAAGCATGCATGAAGAAAAAAAAATCACCTCGTGCATATTCGCAAATAGCCAGAGAAACATTTTGGGTCATTTCAAATCATTAAAACCAGTAGCCATGTCTTTAATTAAGAACATTGAATTTGACAATCATTCATGATATGTCTGTTATATACCAAGAACTATGCCAGGGACACTGAAATTAATGAAATGTAGCAACTTCACTTTGTAAGCCCAACGTCTATTGAGAAAGACAGATGCACAATGAATACTCAATACCCTTGCCCAAGTGGGAAATGACAGAACTCCCCTTCAGTTTACCAAATCAACATTCTGTGTGTCTCACCAAGACAGTCAGATGGTTTCTCTTGCCATCATCAAGATTCCTTAAAAGAGCATGCTGAAGCCTCTGAACACCTTCCCAAAAGTGAGTTTCCAAAAACTCTTTTCATATTAGCAGCAGACATAAAGTGACAAGCAAGATTCTTTCTAAATATAGTTCATTTTGATGTATAAATTCTGTTAAGTTGATTTTTTTGAAAACTCACCAACCCTATTCTTAGAAAGGGCATGGTCCAAAAAAGAACACTAAAAAATTAGTAGATCTGGTTCATATTTTTATTCTAATAATAATTGTTTCCTGTGAAATACTGAGAATACTTCCTAATACGTTCCCTCTTTATAGCATTTTGTCAGTGTCCACATAATTGAACGTGAACTTTCATAATACCTTGTCAAAAAAAAAAAACATTTCCGCCAAGTCATATTATCATGTTACCCTACTCCTGTCTACCTCCATATACATGTAGGTTCTGTACCAGGTTACACTGAATATTTAGAGATGAGCTGAGAGTTAACAAAAAAAAACCATTTTGCCTGATTTATATTAAGACATGAAAATAATTTTGTGGACATCCACAGTATTCCAAGTATGAACCAACCACTCTCCTCTTGCCTTTTCTTTTCCATAAGTCGGTTTTACGCTGTCTTCCTTTAGACTCAATGTTACATGGTGGAAGGCATCATGTTTCCTCATCTTCTGTGCATTTTAAGTATTTTAAGTATCTTGCATGGAGTCTAACATCTAAGGGGCACTGAATAGTTGTTGACAGAATAAAGGTACATTCTTTGAAACTGTTATCAACAAGTCTTCAGTATAAAATTTCTTTTGGAAACTAGGATAGAGATTAGAGAAAAATCAAAGTTCAACAATGATTTTTAAGATCCTAACCATGTGTTACCTAACCTATTTTCTTTCCGTGAACTCAGAAATCATAGACCATTTACTGAAGTTCAGCTCATTGGGGGAAAAGAAACACAGTGATATCACACTAATATGATTAAAGGAACGGGCTCTACTTCACCACTGACCTTTCTGAATGTGGCATAACATCAGAGGAATGTAAAAACAAGTTGCCTTGGGCATGTTAGCATTTTTTTCTTAAAAAGTGCAGATACCATGTTTTTACTATACTTTTTCTATGTTAAGATAAGCAAATACTTACCATTGTGTCACAAGACGTTTTGATTACACGTTGGTTGATATGCAAAACAATTCTTACGGTAGCATGCTGTATAGCTTTGTAGCCTAGGAGCAATAGGCGATACCACATAGCCTAGATGTGTAGTAGGCTGGACCATCTAGGTTTATGTAAGTCCCTCTGTGATGCTCACACGACATTTCTATGGCACATTTCTCAGACTGCATCCCCGTCGTTAAGTGTGAATAACTGTATAAAAGAATTTTATGAATGAATTTTATGGAATATGTAAAGAAATATGCCAAAACACTGTACAATAAAGATGCTAAGATTTAATTCCCAAGGTCATTCTGCTTTTTGCTTCATGAATAATAGTTCGTGTTCAAGTACATAAACAGTTCAACCACTTTGAGTAACTTGACTGTCAACAACTTCTTCTTCTGAAACTTTGCTTTCACTAGTTTGGCTATTTTATTGCACAGACCTCTTCAGTCAGTCCAAATGGCTGAGGCATCTATCCATTTTAACCTTGACACAGTATTTAAGAAGACTTGCATACTTGGTAATATACTCCTATGGAGGATATACTTAAAATTCAAAGGAACTATGTGCATTTGGTATTCAAAAGTATCCCAAATCATTTATTTGAATACATAATCTCCCTACATGATGGAAATAAGTAAGAATGAGATCATCTGTGCATTTTTCCCTCTCAAATAAAATTATACAGTAAAATACCTCTTTTAGAATTATATGTTGAAGGGCTGTGCCTAGTAGTCTGGATGACCTCCACCCAGGCTCCTTGCTTAGAATCAGAGGTGGGATCAGGAGTCTGCTAAAAGAGAAAAGGGTCATTTATTTGCCAGCACAAACATATATTTATTTAGTGTGTTTGTGCATAGACTGTGTGTGCCCCCACCTGCGAAGAGAAGATCAAACACAACAGATTGCATGCTGTACAAAAACCGCACACATCTAAATCCATTTTTACTAGCAGTAGGTTAAATTTACTTTGCCTTAATGTGTAACGCATTATCTGATTCATTTCAGTGACTAATCCATCCAAACAGTCTTCATATCAGATTTATAGAAATAGTGAGGAAATACTTAGGGTGAATTAATTTAAATGCAATGTTGAAGAAAAAGTGACCTTTGTGTAAAATCCAGATTTTATGAATGTGTTTTGTTTCGCGGGAGCAGAAATATCAGTGATAAATATAACGTTAGCATAAGGAGTCACACCGAACATTAAAAGCTTTAACAGGAAGAGCACTTGAAATAATTTAGTGCTGATAAACAGCACTGCAGGCAAGTTTTTGGCAATTTATGATAAACCACAAATTTTAAAAGACTCACAGAAATCCTTCTAAACGTGTATTATACTGGAGTCGTGGTGAGTTCATGGGGGTTCTCAGAAGAGTATTTTCAGAGCTGGACATTTTGCTATGGTTAACAAGAAAGTCTTTCAGTAAACAGCGGGAAGTGTGCACACTTTAACAGTGTTTTGATTCCAGATGGTTGCAAATCAAGCCAGGTACAGCTCAGTCCAGCAAGGTTCTGATTCTTGATCATGTCAGACTGGCACATGGAGGGATGCTTTTTAGAAACAGGATGGGGAAGGTGGATTTTAGTAATAAATAAATAAATATATAAAGATTTTTAAGTGCTGGGTATAATTAAGTTGGTTATTTTTTCTCACCATTCTTGTTCTCGTGCATTCTTTTAGTGCCTACCTTGAACGTACACAAGACGTTTTGATTACACGTTGGTTGATATGAAAAACAATTCTTAAAATAATCCAGTTACCTAGAAAAGTTAAAAATGTACGTACTGGTAAATATCTTCAGAAATATGCATTGGTCTCCATACAAACCTGAATACTATATCTGAGCCTTGGATTATTAGATAAGTGGTTAAGAACCTTCCTTTTAAAATCCGATGACATAGCAAAGCTTTCTAAAATATATAGAAGTTTAATTCCATTTAGGACAACACAGAAAAGAACCATTTGTGACACCTAGAAAGAATTAGTAAAGGTATAATAATTGTGTGTGTGTGTGTGTGTGTGAAAGATAAGATGAAATTAATTGCACTGGGACTTTGGTGTGTTTGAACTTGTGTCTCTTCTTGCAACAGTGGCAAGATTGACATTTTCTCTGGGTCCATGTTTGACAATATGGAAAATATATGATTTGATGGAATTCTGGGAAAGCTGGGGTAAAAGAGTCAGCCAACTGGCATTGATCCCTTGTAGGAGAGAAGGAAACAGATTTTTTTTTAAATATAAATAACCTTTCTTCCCAGAGGAAGGTATAAAACAATGAGTCTTCTCCATTTCTGGTCCAGCTCATAGGAGGCAGTACAATAGGACTACAAACATCGGGACCTAGCACAAGGCTTCAAAAGAGAGCAATTTCAGTTTTGAGAGAGATGTTGGAAGCAACTGAACTGTCTAATGGAGTTTTCGTTCAGTGTTTCGCTAAGTTGGCAGCATACTCTTTGATCACCTCTTCATAAGAGAAATTCGAAATATCATTTTCTTAAAAAATGTAGAAAAAATCCAGTAATGGACTGTCAAATTTTTGTTTTTATTTTTACTTATTAATATAAATTCAAAAATCGTTATTAGATTTGGATCGACCTCAGTCAAGTTTCTGTCTTAGCTGTAAGAATTCAGGGATTTTCAAGTTTCCCTCTGCAGTGTCCAATGTTAATTAGTTTTGTGCTTGTTACGATTATTGTTTGTCCATGGCAGAAAGACTCACAGAATATTTCTTCTATTTTTGTATAAAATAAGCAAGAAGTTTAACACATATTTACACATAATGCACTTCTCTTCATTAATTAGGTTACTAAAAATTCCAAGAAACTATTAACTAATTCTATTAAAAACGTATCTCTCTCTTTTTATGAATAGTATGCTTTTGGTTTAGTATGTGTATGTTTTGGCTACAATTTGGTTTTCAATACGAGAATCATTTTTTATTTCATTGCTCATTTTATCATGTTTTTCCTTATTTCATTAATTTTTATCTAAATTTTCTTTCAACCTTTTAATCACTATATTTAAATTTAAAGACGTCACACATCAGTCATATTCAAGCTAAATCTCTGTACTTTCTCTATAAATTTTTCTTAAACTTCTTTCCAAATTGGAAATAAAATGGTGTGTTCAAGCTTTATTAAATATTCTATTTTCATTATGGATTTTTAATTGAATCTGCTGCTTTACTTAGAATATTCCTAAAAAGGGAAAACTTTGCTCTCAACTAGGCTTTGATGAGAAACAAATTCTTCACTTACAATTTTACAATTGTGATTTCGTGATGTATTTTCCACCCACTAGCTTCCAGCTCCATACATTTTATTTTGCCCAGTTTTTAACTTTTTAAAATTTAATTTAATTTAACTTTTTATTAAAAAATTGCAGTGACATTAATTAATAAAATTATATAAGTTTCAAGTGTATAATTCAATAACACATTATCTGTATATTGCATTGTGTGTTCACCACCCAAAGTCAAATACATTTTAAAACCACTTTTCCTTCTTCTCTCCTCACATATTTCCAGTACTGGACTCCATCATTCCATTCATAATGCAGAACAGCCCTGGCTGTACACGTTTGCATTACGTCAGCCAGGTGTGTGGGCCGGGCAAACAGTACGACTATTCCTGGAAGCTGTTCCCAGCTAGTGCACAGAAGTTACTGGGCATCACATAAAAATACCTACTACACAGAAATTAAAAGTATCTCTAATTCTAATTCCCCTTAGCTCATCTCAAAAATACCATGACCAAACAAACAAACAAACAAAAAAAACAGGGAATTTAGAGTGGAAAATGAAAGTTGTCTTAATTCACTACGGACAAAATATATTACTTTTGCAAAAAAAAAATATGTAAAAATAATTAACCTAAAATTATATAGACATAAACCATGTGAATACAGAGCTAGGACTTCTCCTAAAGCTCTGGAAAAAAAACTATGCCAATAAGAGGCCCCGAAGCTCGTTCTTTCTTTATTTCACCGTAAACTTGACCGTGGAAGGCAGAATTCTAAGATGGCCCTCCAGGCTTCCCAGCCACCTTCTCCCTGTTAATTAGTACACTAACCCAGGTACAGGAGTGAGAGGATTTTGCAGATCTAAGTAAAGTCTTAAATCAGTAAACCTTGAGATAGGGAGATGATCTGGGTGTGCATGACCTCATCACACAGGTCTTTTAAAAGCAGAGAGTTTTCTCTGGCAGGTCGCAGAAGAGGAAGTCAGAGAGATGTGTACAGGCTGGACAGGAAGAAAGCAAACATCGATTGTAAACTACCTGTGGGAGCATGTGGCAGGGAACTCTAGGCCGCCTCTAGTTGCTGGGAGATCTCTCTGGCTCTCAGGTAGAAGGAAAATGGAATCTCCAAGTTGTAGCTTTAGTGAAATAAATTATGCTAACATTGATGATCTTGGACCCGGAGCCTGGATGAGGCTGCAGCACCAATTGCCACCTTCAGTTGATCCTAGTGGGATCCTGAGTAGAGATTCCAGCATGGAATGCCCAAAATTAGACCTACAGGCACTGTAGGATAATAAATTCATGTTATTTTAAGCTGTCACGTTTCTGGTAATTTGTCACACAACGACAAAAAGTTATTAAAATATCTCTCTTTGTAGGAGTTAGGTATAGGAGGTAGATTATAAATTGGGGGTATCCAAAGTCAAACAAGCAGAACCAAGGTGGAAGAGAGGATGCACAACAAAATGAGACAGCGAGGGTTTCATCGCAAAGACAATTGGTGCAGGGAACACCGAAGGGTCCAGAAGGAGAATCGGGGTGGGTAGAAGACTGGATGCACTTTCTCAGAAATGAGGGAGCAGCTGAAGGGTCACAAGTCAGTACTGCTGGCTTCCAGAACGGAGCGCACTCTGAGAATGGCTTATATTCAGAAGGTAAAAGAGTCTCTTTGGACACGGCCAAAGTGAAAGTTTGAAGGGTACAAAAATAACAAACAAGTCAAAAGTAAGTGGATTTTCTGTATGATTTGCACACAGACTTTCTAGCTTTCCCCTAGAAAATATTTCTAACATCCATATTGCTTGAAGGTGATTTTTCCGTAAGTGGATGCTTCATGGGGAGAGTGAAAAAGACTGAATTTGGTTTCTTGGTTGGATGGGGCAAGTTCAGAGTGACGTGGGAAGCTAGTTGCACTGGAGAAAAAC
>NW_011888874.1:3164600-3170662 GCF_000151845.1 Pteropus vampyrus
ATTCAACACATAAATAAGCATAGATTGAAATACTACTCAGTAATAATAATAATAATAATAATAATAAAAGCACACACACACACACACACACACACACAACTTGGATGAATCTTAAGGGCATTATGTTGAGTGATAAAAGTCAGTCTCAAAAGCTCACATTCTACATAATTCCATTTATATAGAACATTCTGGAAATCACAAAACTATAGAGACAAACAACAGATTAGTGATTGTCAGGGATTAGGGTGGTTAAGGGAAGGGAAAGGTTGTGACTATAAAGGGGTAGCATGAGAGAAATCTTTGTGGTGATAGCATAGTTCTGTATCTTGATTGTGATTGTGGCTACATGAATCTGCATAATATCATAACCTCGTGATCAAGTGATCAAATGGCACAGAACTATACACACACTTCGTACTAACACCAGTTTCCTGGTGTGATATTACACTATAATTTGGTAAAAAGTAACCATTGCAGAAACCTGGGTTAAGGGTAAAGGGATGCCCTGTACTATCTTTGCAACTTTCTGTGTATGTACACTTATTTCAAAATAAAAATAAGTTTGAAAAGTCGTCAACCTGTACATTTCACATGGAAATTTTATCGTATGTAAATTATACCTCAAATAATATCAAATACAAAAAAATAATAATAAGTGTCATTGTCACTAGCTGCAAAATAATGAATCAATTGGTGACTCTGATTAGCCTTTGGGAGTGATCCTAGATTTGAACTCCCTAAGAAAATAACAGACTCCTGGGAATAAATAACATGTGATTTGGTTGGATGAACCATCTTGGAAAAAACACCTAAGAACATTTACACTCAGCCCACTTGTATAAATGAATATAGTGCTGACAGCAGAGTCTAAGCGGTCAGTCTGAATCCAATGGGGTTTATCATCAGGGTACAGAATGACAGAAGTGCAAATAAGCAGAAAGGAAAGCTCTCAGAGTGGAAACAAAATGCTTTATCTGCCCAGCCAGCAGCACCAAGGCCAGGAGCCAAGTAGAAGTGTGGGTGGGCGCAGGTTATGGAGACCCACAGATCACGTTTGCACACACAGACACCTCTGAAATACAAGAGGGGCTTTGGGAAATCCTGGCCCCCTCCATCACCCATGGCTGTCCAGAAGAAGTGAGGGCATAGCGCAAGCAAGATCAATCCAGGCCTGTCACTTATCCGGGCCCCAAGGTGGGGCTGGAGGATGCTCGGAAGTGAGGTTTCACCTATGTTGGAGGCATCAGGCAGCTAAATGAGGAGACAATATGTAATTTTTAAGCCATCTCTAACCCTCTTGGGAACTCTACTTGTTAATGGGCTTTTAGAGAGATGACCTAAAGCTTTTGGGGACCAGGGTCGTGCCTGCTGCTTCAATGGGACTGAATCACTGGCTTCTGATCAGCAGTGAAATGATTCTTCTAGAAGCCATTCAGTTAGCATAGATGAAAACGTGTCAGCTTGATTTGATTTCTAAAGCTCAGGCTTCCAACACAGAACATGTAGTACAGTGTTTCTCAAAAGTGTAGCCCTCAGGCCCCAGGGATCCCCAGTAAAAAATACCCCTCTGAGGCCCACCCCTGCAGCATGCCAGAAGGCGGGGTCTGGGAAGCTGCATTTTAATCGGCACCAGGTTGCTGTTTATCCTGGCACCGCTGCTAAAGCATAATTGAAAGCAGCAGACAGATCAAAAACCTTTTTTCACCAATAAGGTTTTGTCATTCTCTGTTTAATAAAGTTGTAGAAGTTTGGTAGAACAAATCTCAACAGAGATTTGCTCTTCGCTCCCCTACCTCCACCCCACACCCCCTATCCTGCACGGCAGGAGCCAAAAATCACAAAATAACCAGGAGTCACTTAGATGAGAGAAAGAGGACCAGAAAGAGACTTGGTGTTTCCACCCATGGAGTCACTGGTCCCTATGTAACATAGCATTACTAGTTTCTGAAAAATCTTTGAAGTGCACATGGCTCAAAAGAAACTAATAATGTAATTCTAGAAGCCCACATTTGTTTCCTTAGCTACATAACACTGCACAAACAATTTGGTCGCGATTTTGAGGCAGTGGTTTCACAGTTACTTGATTAAGCTCTGGTGCCTTTTCATAAGAAGATGGACTGATAGCCCTTCAAAGTTTTTTTTTACAAGTGCCACAATTTAAAATTATAACAGCCTGCTTGTCATGATATTTTTAGCTGATTCTTCCTGCTTATACATACATTTCCATGTATTACTTCCATAAGATTTTTCTCATCTCATAATCACAGAGACTTCTACTAAGTTAGTACACAGACTTTCTGAGACAAAAAAGAAAGAAGAACGAAAGAAAAAAGAAAAAGCAAGCAAGGCAGGGATGGAGGGAGGGAGGAAGGGAGGGAGAGAGACAGAGACAGAGACAGAGAGGAGAGAGAGAGAGAGAAAGAAGAAAGAAAGAAAGAAAGAAAGAAAGAAAGAAAGAAAGAAAGAAAGAAAGAAAGAAAGAAAGAAAGAAAGAAAGAAAGAAAGAAAGAAAGAAAGAAAGGAAAACATAACAGTTAGCTCTTGAGAAAACTGTGTTCTCAGCAAAGACAGTGCCTCTAAATCCTTGACAAGAAATACTTCCATGAACAATGGACTTTCCTTAAAATTTTACTGTCCCTCCTAAACCCCCAGCACTTTCAATTAGGTGACCTAACTTTGGAGGCAAAGGGGAAGAGCCAAGCTGTGAGACTCAAAGCAAGCAGGCAAGAAAGCTGGGGACTGCTGATGAATCACTGTGTATTCTGAAAGAGTGAGGTCATGCATTTTTTCCCATGAATAGTTATCTCCCTTTTTACTATGAGCTACATCATCCATTTTATTTGGGATTATTTTGTTTGGGTGTCAGGGATATTTGTTCCTGTGACCACCCTCCCCCCATAGAAACCGACATTTTATCTATAAACACAAGACACTGTACCCTTGGAAGCAGGTAGCCCCAGTGCTGCTCAGCTGTTGTACTTGACCTTAAGAGAACTTTTATTTTTCTCTCTACTTCTCAGCCCGGATTCTATTTTCATGCCAATGTGACATTGTGGCCTTTCTTATTAAAGGTTTGCCAGTCGTGCTGAACTCACCAAGTTGTAGCAAACTATTTGGTATATATTCAATGTATGTGATGTTGAACTGCAAGAAATTACTTTTGTCAAATACATTGCCCTTGATACTGCAAACAGCTTGATCTAAACCAGATTATGCATAAAAGCGTGTGTGCATGTTGCTATTAAGAAACATTAATAATAGGAAGATCTGTCAAGTTTTTTTAGGTTAAGCTTTAGATTTAAAATAGAAGCAAAGAAAAACAAAGTGATTTGTTCAATAAAAAGTAGTAGTTATTCTGCATTTTTATCAGCAAGTGTGTTACTTTTAAAAAATTACAGAATACTTAGAATTTGCCTCTATTTTAATTTGGAGATGAGAAAGGTACAAACATGAACAAAATAAATAAATTAAACATGATAATAATTATCTGTTTCTGAAAAGAAATCCAGCCCCTGGATTCTGCTAATAGTCACTAGATGTTAGTATTATCAAGGTCATATAATGATGCCATGAATAGTTTTGTTTGACTTTGGTTTGTTTTTTTTTGGAGGGAGGTGTAGTTTTAGTATAATAAACATCAAAGTGTCTTTATTTCTGTGACTTAAAATGAACCAGATTAAAATACTTGTGATGACAATTGTACATGAATATATATTTTTCTCATCGTGCTTTAATTCAGTCAGTTTTGAAATGTCTATTCTACACCATCAAGCAAAGCAAAACCCGAGAAACACCTCCATTTTTAATAAACAATGCTAAAGGTGAAGTTTTTCACTAATATCTGAGAAAATGCTATTATCCCTGTGATATACCAAAAAAAAAAGTCTGAAAAGATGGGTTCAGATATTTTCATGTTCTACAGGAATAAGTGATTAAAATAATTAGAATTTTTAAAATTGCTTTCAACATTAAATAGAAATTAATGAAGTTTTCCGTTAAAGTCATTTAACTTCTAATTACCTCATTGTTCTAGATGTCCTCCGTATTCTGGTCCATGTACCAGCTTCCTCTATCCTGCCTTATACTGTGGAAGATTGACCTCTATAGATCGCTTCATTGAGCTACCTTGACCTCCCAGTGTGTTGGGCCAATGGGAAGAGAGTGTCTCTTTCCCAGCAACTCTCTCCTTGCTAAGTGGCCACAGCTTGGCTGTGCCATCTAACAAAGGCCAAAGTTCTTCTCAGGCGGTCGTGTTCATACACAGACCTTCTCTGTGTTCTGGGAACCCATTTCTTTATTTAAGGCCAAGGAATGGTAACAGATCCCCAGACCTGTTCGTTCCTTGTGTGCTGATCTATCCCTTGTTGGTTCCGTTAAGCCCTGCCACACTACTTGTAAAGAAAGGAGTATCTTTATTAAAACTCCTCAATTACATCATTAGAACGATCTGTTTCTATCAGAACCCTAACATGGCATATGCATGACTCTTTGAATCATGTTCAATCATCCTTTTTACAGAGTTCTAAAAAATTATAAACTTTGCAGCAGCTCACTTATTATCATCATAATAGTTTTAAAAAGAAGATTTTATTGTTTTGGTTAGAGAAGAAAGTTAAATGTCTATGGATTAGAGTTATAAAAGCAATGACATCCAACTATCTCCAAAATCCATAATTTACTTAGACCAGCTAGCCTTTCAATGAGTTCAAAGTATTGGCTTCATGTGGAACGTAAGAAGTGTTTTCTTCATTGCTATAATCCAAGCAGCTAGCAAGGGTTGCCTCATGATAGACTTTTAATAAATTTTTATGTGTTGAATTTATAAGAAAATCAAAGCTTATTTCATTTTCTGATATAATGGAAAAGGGACATGTAAAAGTTTAAAGTCTGATAACTAATTTAAATGCTATAATGATTCTTTTTAAATTAAATTATATTTACCTGAGATATAAATATGTGTATCTATATTTATTATTACATTAGTAACAGATAAGAATTTAATTGAACTATTCTGATTAGGGTATTAAATTTAAATACACCTACTTTAATTTCCAGAATAGAATAATAGAATCTTATACTTGGAAAGGCTCTATGAGAACTCTAGCCTGACACTCATCCTTTAGAATTTGAAAACTGAGACCAAGATAATCTAAGTGAATCATCCACAAGTGATATACAATTGATTCGAAATTTAAGTGACCTCCCAGTTTTATAGGCACCCATAAGTTCCTGGATTTTGATACAAAATCTGTTTGCGAATTACAGCTGTTCCATAGACGAAGCATTCAGAATATGGTTGGAAAAGTTGGTATCATTTGGGTAAAAGGTAACGTTGAAGCTACTAGAATATCATCCTGAGCAAGGGAAAGGATAAGGGGCCAGGGAGTTGGCTTAACATCCTTACTTTTTGGGATCTACAGAGCACTGGCTGATTCTTGGCTGGATTTCTAAAAATTTTAAGGGCTGATTGATTCCCTGTATCCTGCTATCAGGTTAGTTGGGGACTTCAAATGAGGTGGAGCTAAGGCAGAGGATCCCCAGAATAATATCATTCAGGGGTAAGACAAAGGCTTACCTTCTTGCTGCTCATTCTATTTCTCTTCTCCTTGTTCCTCCTTTTCTTTTATATATCCCTAATCTCATGGCCTTTTCCCACTAAATTCTCTCAGTTCCTCTCTATCCCTCTTCTCACTGGTGTCTTACTACTGAATAGTAACTTAACAAAGCCATACCAGCCTTCCTTCCATGAATAATGTTGACTCTATCAATTTCTTTAACTGGTAAATTGACAAATAGAATTCGATGTATTTCAACCAACTCTTGTTGAAAGTCAAACAATGTTCTTAGGAATAAGTTACAATTGCTGAGCTCAGTGATCTTAAAATCTGAACAGAGGCTCCTGTTGGAGTAGGTCATTGAGATGGCATGACTACCATTTGACCCGAGAGCTGGACCCACACAATCAGAGGCTCCATACCTCATCCCCTACCCTCGGAATGTACATCCTACCTACTATTCTCATAATGGCAACTATTTCAAGGATGTAGCCTCGAGAGAATAAG
>NW_011888874.1:3171131-3201749 GCF_000151845.1 Pteropus vampyrus
CCCATTCCCCTTACATACTAAATATTATCATAGTATTTGCATATATAATATATTAATCTATATAAAATATGGTACTGGGAAACACTGCTACTAATAGAAATATTTACAAGAGATTTATTTCTCATTACTTATGTTCAAAAATCTTAAACTCCTGTTTTTGCCCATGGCCAAAATGTTTCTTATTCTTTCAAGAAGTGAAACTATTGCTTTTGCTTCTCATTGAACTTGTAAAAATTAGTTTTCCTAGGCTAAAGTTATCATTGTCTTTCTATAAGTCATATTTTAAAGATATATATTAACATGTTGAATTCCATACCTCCTCTACTGCGATTTATGTGGTATGAATTATTTTTGAAGTGAAAAAGAAAGCTGTTAAAATGGGATGATGACCATTGTCTTAAATATCATTTTCCCAGCATCAAGGGTTACACCTGGAAACTGTTCATCATAGCCAAAAAGTCAGGGCCTCCTCGGGATGTGTCTCATCAGAATGACTAATACAAAGCCATTTTTCTCATAAATCTGCCTATTCTCCCACCATCTGTTATTTGCATTTTTCCAGAAAGTTAAAAAAAATTACTGATGGAATGTTTTGACCTAACTGCAGTTAAATTCACATTTACTCTCTTAGTTCCCAAGATGACATTTCAGCCAAGCCTATAGTGGGGTATTGCATCAGAATATCTGCTACAGTGGGAATTCCAGGTGAGACATCTAGAGGCAAAAGGGAGAACTGCTTAAAAATTAAACCATCATTAGTAGTATTTTGCTTCAAACCAATGTTGAGTTAAAAAATAAAAGTTGAGTTAAAAAAATCCTAACAAACAGTTTGTCTACTCATTGCTGAATATCAAGTCATAAACTCTCACATGCTTTAATGTGTGGTGTGTCAGACCTGTAACAGTTTTCTTGGATTTGCAGTGAATTACTAGAATGATTTATATAGTTTTTATACTATCAACACCAAAGAAGATTCCTATTGTCAATTTAATGAAAGTACGCACTTATAGAATACATGTTTTATATTATGTCTGGACAAACAGATAGACATTTAGCTTGGACAAATATAAGATAATGTCTCCTCCAAGCCGTTAATCTAGGAAATGTTTCAAGCCAGAAGGGCACATAAACATTTGTGAAAAAAAATAAAAATAATAACATTCTTTATTCTACTATATATGAGGCACTCTGCTAGGCACAGGGTGTACAGTGGTAAAAAAGTCATAGATAGTCCCTGCCATCACATAGCTTTAGTCTAGTGTGGAGAGATAAAAACTTCGAAAAGCAACAACAAAAGAATGTACCATTACAAATTATAGTAAGGCTATGAAGGAAAGAAGTGTATAAACTCATGGAACCACAGACAATTATTGACAGAGGTGACGTTGAAAGTCATCTAGTGATCAAACACAATATTTCAGCATTAAAGAATATAAGGTTTAATGAGATAAAGAGATTTCTCTAAAGTCACAGAACTAGTATGTGGCACATTTCAGATTAGACATAGAGAACATTTAACTCAGTTAATTTTACCAAACTAAAATAATATTATATCACATGAAAAGTAATTTGCCTGGCTTTGCTAGGGGAAAGTACTGATCTGAATTCTGTAGACAATCAAGTACCTCATGAAAATGTTTGAGCTCCTGAACGAAGCTGTTCATGAAGACATTCCTCCCTGTGGCCTTCCAGTTATTGAGATAATTTTATTATTGTTGCAATTAATTTGTTCTGGGCTTTTGACACTTGCAACTTGAAATAAATACTTTGAGCAACTTACTCTGAATCTATGCTTCCTTCTCTGTTAAAAAAGAAAGAAAGAAAGAAAGAAAAATAAAGGAGGTGTAATCGAAGTAAATGGCATGCAGATAGAGCATTCTGGAATTCCACAATCTAAGACGATGCATGCCACGATTAAGCCTTAAGGCTTCATATGTAGCTGAGATTGTACTTCCAGCACTTCTCTTAGCGTTGGCGGCCACAGCTGCTCTTTTCCATGGCATTGCACCTTTATTCTATGACATAGGCACTTTACAATCACTCCTTTAGAATTCACAAAGTAAGTCCACTGATAAAGTTTCAATCATCTTTGAACCATTATTTTAAAAATCCCAGAGCTAAGGTCCTTCAAATACTGCCACGGCCCCTCGTAGAGTCCTGTGTGGTTCATGGATTGCCATGTGTCAACAGCATTTCCGATGCAGCTTGAGTCCTTCTCTAGTTTCCAATTTTGTGGTTTCAATCAGCAAATGTTCAAACCCTTTCTGGTATTTTCACCACAGTCGTTTTTGCTTTAGTTATCTAAGGAGTAATCTACTTGAGTTCTATTTTTCCATGAAATTCATTTTTCCAATTTGGCCTTTTTCTGGAAAACCAGAGAACATTTGAGAGATGTAAAGAATTTTTTTTTTTTTACCAATTTTCACTCCAAATTGAGAATTAGCTTTAGTACAGATGGGTCTCCCAGATCATTCTTGAATCTTTAAAGTAGCTATGTTCTTCATGAACTCAAGATCCTCTGAATCCTGGAAAACATAGAAGAATGAAAGAAACAAACAAACAAGCCTCCTAGAGCTTCCTTTGTCATTCTAAGCTTCAGGAATAATAGATTTCTGAGCTATCAGAAGTTGGGCCAAAGCATTTTTTGTTTCTCATAAGATGCCTAAAAAGTTACTCTATGATGTCTCTCAAAGCATAATTTACCAAAAACTTCCTTTAAACTTTATAATAAAACAATTAGCAATTGAGAGAAAAGTTTTCACAGTTCTCTGGGGAAAAAAAAAATTAGATTTGGGGATTTTTAGATTGCATAGGGGAAGCTTGCTCACCCTGTTTTAAAAAACTAAATCTAAGTCATAATAACCCTTTTATTGGTCCATAAACAATGTTTTGCATTTGTAATGTAAGAATTCAAATTACAAGTAGAGATTTTTGCAATTGCATGAGGAAACTAAAGTTCCATATCAGGTTACACCCAAGTCTAGTAGCAATTCAATTCCACATTCAATACTGATGTATAAAAAGCATCATGCTAAATCTGATAGAGGCATGGAGACAGATGAAATCTAATCATTACACCTAGCGAGTTGGCACTTTTTAAGAAGATAAAGCAAGCATAGGTACATGTGGATGAGCTTTAGGGTGGAATAGGTTCCTACATGGTAAAGAAAGGAGATTAGAAAATATTTCCCGAAAAAAAAAAAAATCGAAGCAGATTTTGTGAACTTTGAAGCCACAAAATTCAACATGACAATGATGATGATAATGATACATAGGACAAAAACATAATAGGCCAAAATAATAAGGAATGCTTATTAAAGTATTACAGATTCCATTAATCATCTTATGAAGATCATGTGATTTAATCCTCATAGTGACATTAAGAGAAGGTATAGTCTCCTCATTTGTAGAGACAAACACAGCAGCAGCCTAGAGTATTTACATAACTTGCTTAGAGCCACACTGCCAGCAGTAGAAGAGGATTAGAAGCCAGACTGATCTCCCTCCAGAGCTGGAGCATTCACCTGTGTTGTGTCTCTTTGTCTTGTTCTCATGCTTCATCCTTTTTTGTGTGGCCCACACTCTGTTCTGGGTTCTGGGATCTTTAACGAAAGGAACCTGGTCCAGCTTACTACCTCTCCGACAGTCATAACAGAATTATGTTAGTGTTCTCAACGCTTATAAGGTGGAGTTGACCCAACAAGGACTAAGGTTGAGTCACCTCCACCTTAGGTCTTTCCACTGTCTGATCCTATCATGGGGCCAAAGAGGGTTCCAGGGGGCCCTGAATACCATTGTAGGTGGGGAATTCCATTGAAAATGTGACATCTTGAAGTTCTGTCCAGAGTGTTGAGGTACTTACTACAAAATCCTTAAAGAGTAGAAATTATAAGTTGTGACTATGTTAATTTAGGTAATTTGGGAAATTTTATTTTAAGGAATGTCTTGGAAATAATCTTATTGTACTGGAGTATTCTGGTTGGAATTTTAAAAGAACAATAGATTTATTAGTTTATGAAGTTTGTCAGAATGAAATCTAGAGGCTGTCATGAGGAATCGTACTATTTGGTTTTGTTCTTCGAAGACACTGAAGGTAAAGAAGTCTCCATTTTTCCTTTAGTGGCCCCTTCCCCACGGTGACTCACCTTATTTATTGATTGCTGAAACTTGAGCGTTTTTGGTATTTGTTGTTATTTTTATAGGATTCTATTTCTTTATCATTTAATCGTTTCAGTTCGAAATTTGCCTCTGGGCCCTTTGAATTGTGACAAAACAGCTGGTACATGACAAGTTGCCAGAGTTAACAGCCGCCTGTCACACTCCATTGCCAACTGTGACAACCAGCGATAAAGGCAATCCCAGTTTTAAATGGACCCATTTCTATAACCTTAGAAAATTGTTTTCCTGCCTTTGAGCTGTCAAGAGGAAAAGAGCCTATGCCTAATTTATCATTTCTTTAATGCTTGTCTCAGATTGCCTTTTAACAATTATCAAAAGTTCATATAAATTAAAAATACAGATCTGAGAAGCATATGAAGAATAAAGCACATTCTTAAGGAACCATCTGAAAAATAAGGGAAATTTTAAGGGAAAAAAAGATGGACACCTCATTGAATAATTTTTAGGACAATGAAAAATTGTAATAAATTGAGAAAAATACTATATATGTGCATTATGAAGTAGACAATGTGGAAGAAGGTATAGAAGAAAGTGGCAACATGTTAATGGGAATTTATATTATACAGTCATACATTTTACTGCACTTCATTGTGCTTCACAGATGTTCCACTTTTTACAAATAAAAGGCAAGACTCTCCACCAGCCAGAAAATTATGACTTGCTTTATTCTGGTGGTCTGGAACCAAACTCTCAATATCTTTGTAGTATGCCTGTATTTATCTTCATATTTAAATCAAAGACTGCCACGCCTGATATCTTAAAAAATAACAAAATACATAATATACCTGACTAATCCTTTAAGATCAAAGTTTAAATTTTTTTAATATTATACATTGAGCATTTGGGATGTAACATCGAAACATATTATGTTTTTTTTTTTAAGTATGAAATAAAAATTCTACAAGAGTCCAACAGATAAAATTTATTTACTACAAAAATATCATACTAGCCTCACAACAAAGGACAGAATATAAATTAAATTTAAGCAACATAATAATAAAGCAAAAGTTGGAATTCAAATGATGTAAAAATGGAAAAAGGAGGAAAAGACAATTAGTAAATAACAAAACAAAAGAAAACTTGAATGAGATGAAAAACATATAACTAAACATATCAGTGATTTTAAAATATTCTAGTTATTTTTTAAAATTAATATCAAAAGTTTAAAAGACTCAAATTCAATCATAAAGCAAAACTCCGGTAACTGTTTAATGAACCCAAAATGGCCTAAAGAAATAAATAAGACCCAAAAGGCACAGAAATACAGGAAAAAATAAAATAAATGAGCCATGATAGAAATTAGAGAGCAAAATCTTTCAATCACTAAAAGTGTCCGCCTATGCTGATAAAAGGCACATTCTGCCATAATGCTATAATAGCTGTGAACATTTAAATCTTGGACGATATAAAATCAAAATGAGAGGTTTGTATGACTTTTCCTGGATCACAGAGTGTGTAAATTAGAGAATAAGAAATAAAACTACATTTCCTGGAGCTAAAATCCTGTATTTTTTCCATGCTGATCAATTTTTCAAAATATGGTTAGTATTGGGCACCTGAAATTAGATAAATGCCATTTACATGAAGCCACATATGTGCCACTTTAAGACTTCATGTATAGCAGGTCTGGCAACCTGGGATAATTTTCAGAGATTGAAAAGACTATTATCACAAGTAGGCTCCAGTGCAAAGTATGAAAATTAAGCCTTTGAGATTCGCCTTTTTTCCCCTCTATTCCTTTTCCAACGCCCTCTCCAAATGCCCTTCCTTGTCACCAGGCTCTCCTGTGGCTAGGTGCATTTTTTAACACCATCACTGAATCCTTTCCTTTGCCTTACTCTATGAAGAAACTTTCTACTGTTTTTCTCTCCTCCAGCACACCTAGTCATGGAGGGGCTCAGAGTTGTCAGTGGAAGACACTGCACTGCTTTTGGTCCTCTGCAAATTCAAATCTTTTTACCTTTATCAGAAGGTGCAAAGGAAAGCCTGAAAAGCTGAGAAGAGAGAAGTCACCATTCCTGGTGTAGCTTAGAAAAGAACATCACCTTTCCTGTACAAAACAACAAAAAGAGCACCCTTTATTCCATCCCCAGAATGTTCCAACAGCTAACTTTTTCAGTATCTAAAATAACAACCTCATCATCCCAGACTCCTTGACTGTTTAAGTTTGTTTTCAATGTTTTATTATATATTTGTTTCCGTTACATTATATATTTATTATTTTCCATTGTTTGTCTTACCTGATAGAATACATACTACATGAGGGCAGGAATTGTGTCTGTTTTGTTGACTCTCTCGCCAGCACCCTGGCACATAGGAGAGCCTCAAAAAATATTTGTGAAAGAAAGGATGGGAGGGAGAGAGGGTAGAGGGAGGGAGGGAGGAAGGAAGGGGAAGGAGGAAGGAAAGAAGATGAGATAAAACAAAATAAGAGAGAATGATAAATCTTATTTTTAGCATATCTTTTTGGAACAGGAGAAAATTCTATGCTTCCACATAAAACTAATAATCTTTATTTTTTCATAATATTTTACTGTATTTTTACAATTTGTTTTACATTTAAATATCTTTTTGCATATCTACCTAAAAAGAAATCAAAACTAAATTACTTCTATAGTTGAGATATAGCTATCCTTATTAAGCAATCAATTTCTTTTTACATTTTTCATATGTAATGCCAAAGCATATCTCAAAAAGGTAAATTATCTTGAAACACCATAATTATTGGTATTTTTCTGCCAGATGTTTGAGCAACCACTCAGGCTTTCTATTCTTATAAACTTCCTTATTCTCATATACTTCAGTTAGCTGTGTTCATGGCATATAAGTTTATATAAAAAAAAAATTGCCTCCGTATAAAGGACCAGTGAAGCGTATTGCATTTGATAGGTAGCCTTCAATTCATTTTTTAGCCATCTGTGAAATATGATAAACTTGAATTTTTATGTAGAGAGAAGTTATATTCTTGATATTTATGTATCAAAATGTCTTCCAGATACTTTATGAAATGATACGATTATTTTTTTAGTATCTTTATTAAATATCCAATGTAATTAAATAAAAAATAATTTATTTCTACTGGAATACATCTTAAGGCATCTTTCATTAATGGATGCTCTTTGCATGGTCTATTTGGCTAAATAAGGCATTATCTATTATAATCCTTTCTATTCATGCTTCTATCTAAAGTAAATACCTAATGAAAAAAATAAAATGTTAAAAATTGCTGGGATAGTTATCATATACAGATTCATGGGAGATGGAAGAGAACCCTGAGCCCCAGATAAACAACTCAGGCCCCTCAATATCTTGATTTCATCCTGTGAGACTCTGAGCAGAGAACCCATCTAGGCTGTGCCTGGAATTCTGACCTACAAAAACAGTGAGATAATAAATGGTGTTAGATTAAGCCACTAAGTGTGTTTTAATTTGTTATACAGCAACAAATAACTAATACAAATCATCAACCATAGTATTTAGAATACCTTGTATATATGGGTTGTGACATGAAATTTCTGATGTTTGACCATTTTTGACGTGTAAAATAATGGCAATTTCATAGAGTTTAGTGAATCCTTATGCTGATTAGTTAATTCTTTATGGTTATAAGACTGAGACTCTTAGCAGCTAGAGGACACCTGTAGTTGCCTGCCACATGACTCTCTCCACAGGTAGTTCACATGGTTGTTTGTTTCTGTAGGTCCAGCAGAATTTCTGGCTTATTTTATATTCAATCTTAAATTCTCTTTCAAAGGACTTGCCTGATTAGGCTAGGCCCACCAAAGACAATGTCTCTTTTAATCAACTAAATGTCAACTGAGCAGGGACATTAATTAAATCAGCAGAATTTTTTTGCCTTTACCATGTTCTATTAGTTAGAAGAAAGTTACAAGTCTCATCCACACTAAAAAGATTAAGGTGATCAAGTAAAGGTGTATGTCATAATTTTAAGTTACTCTTACTTGTGAACTGGTGTGGCTAAGAAAATGGTCTATAATCTATTATCCAGCTAATCAACTCTCTCTCTCTCTTTCTCTCTCTCTCTCTCTCTCTCTGTCCTCTCATTGTCTTGTTGCTACTTAGCTTGTGTATTGCAATAGCAGATCTCATTCTTCACTTATTCATATTCGCTATCATAGTCTGTATCAATTTTATCATTTAGATATGTTACTTTTGTCGATATACCTTCTTCTAAATGCCTGAGGCTACTTACTTATGCCCAGAGGCATTCTGTCTATTTACATGATTATGGGGCATTCTATTTTGTTCAAATTGCTTTGATGTTCTTACTTTCTTAATTCATTATTTATTTAAAAATATGTTTCAAGAACCTACTATTTTTTTAAGGGAGGACATGGATAAAGGTGTATATATTCAGGAATGGAGCTTATAAACTAGCGAGAAAGACATATTAGTCAAATAATCACACTCGAATAGATAAATTGTGACAGTGACAATGGCTACCAGAAAATAAAAAAGTACACTATTTTATATTTGGATGACTTGACCAAGTAAGGTAAGTCTGCCATATTTCCCAGAGTTAGTGATGTGATTAAGTAGAAATAAAAGTGATTAACTAGAAAGCTAGAAAATAAAACTAGAAAACAAGATTCTTTTTTACATAACCAGTGGTCTGAAATGAAGAAAGTTCTGGAGATGTGAATGAGACAGATTAAGGGCATGGGGGTGGAAGGTGTCCTAACTAGGTTAATTCTGAAGGACAGAAGTGTGGTTTCAGGAACCAGTGGGGTAGTAGAGGTACCCAAGGTGGGTAGGGAGGGGGGCACTGTAGGAAGGAAAGGGGAAGAGATGCAGATGTTTAAAATTCCATAGAATAAGTCACTGAAACTGACTACACTCAGCCTCCAGAATGGCTCACCACGGAAGGAAACCATGGCATTCTGTTGGATCTGTGTTGGAATACTTCAACACTATGGCCTTTCTAGGTAAAAGTCAGTTGCCAGGAGCATTTCTTCCAGTTGAGTACCACAACCCGGATTTGGTACTTAACATGTCCTTATCTGTCACCATTCTGAGACAGTGACTACTACCATCCTTTGTGACTTGCCAGCTTTTTAGTTGGGATTTTTAAATACCGTGAAGGAATTTTCCTGCAGCTCTAAATGTAGCACACCAAGACGTAGGGGGTTTATCAGTAAGACTCTGATAAGAAACTTTTCAGAAAATCAAAACGGAAGGAACACAGAAGTGTGATGTCAAAGATGCTCTGATATGCATCCACAAAGTGTACTTGTCTGGCTTGTTTAAAGAAAATGAAACCGCCTGCCCTCAGTGCTCCTGTGACTGTGGTGGGACTGTGGCTTTGAAAATCAATGATCCCAGCTCCGCAGCGACCATGTCGTAAGAACCAGCAAACCTGAAAAGAAAGCAACTACCTTTCCGCAAGAGAAAAAAAGAAAAAAGAAAAAATGCTGGCAATGAAGGTTTTGAATACTGAAACTGGATTCTAAATGATATGACGTAATCTGTTCCAACAGAGGTTTTAGGAACAGAAACAATTTTAATATTTCCAAGAGAGTAGACGCATGACTCCGCATGAGGTAGACTATAAATTAGTTGACTATTATGTTTTTCCACGGAAAGTTTAGATTTAGTTATCAATAACATAAAAAACAAATTAATGTATATGATAAGCCACTTTTTTCTCATTGCATTGACCTCGTTTATGGCTCCCAGTTGCCTACAATTTATAGTCACATTTCCTCAGCACGGACTCATAGCCTAACTTATTTTTCCAAGCTTCTAAAAGCCCCCAGCTACACTTATCCACTCTATACTAGCATTCCTGGTTACTTATTAGCTCTTCATATTTTGTATATTTATATCTATATCTTGATAGCATTAGCTGTGCAGTTTCTACTTTATAATATTGTCTCATCTTCTATCCTCTTCTCTATTTATACTCCAGGTCTCAAATTTCAGGTTTCTACCTTGGGTTAGGTCCCTAATTCACCACTGTCTGTATAATCGTTCTCTATACCACTGTCATTGTGTATGTTAGACATCTGCATACCTCTCACAAAAGCAAGGACTATATTTTACTCATCTTCTAATCATTGATTATAACCACAATGCATACACAAACACATGGAATGAAATGGGTATTTTGAAATAGGTGCTTAATTATACATGCATACTCAATATGCATACTGAAAACTGCTTTCAGACCTACTCCTGTATGGCCCACGGCCATTGTCTGGTGAGTCATGGATTCTACTGTGAAAATCTCTTAACTTTTTCATTTTTGTTTTTTCTAATCTCACCATCTAAGCCAAGACCTTCACAATTTTTACCTAATGAAATACCCTCTTAATTAGTTTCCACGCCTTCAGGGAATCTTCTTTCCAACATGTCTTTTACAAGGTAAGCAGAGTTACTATTTTTCAATGACCTAGACATATCACTTTCTTGATCAAAAAACAACAAACAACTTGGATGTACCCTCAGCAGATATACAATCAAGAATGAAGAATGTTGATGGCTGGGGACAAAATTAACTAAAAAGTGAAAAATCGGCCTTGTTGACCATCAGCAAGAGAAAGGATAAGACTTGCTAATGACCAGGTTGCAATATTCCCATGAGAACACAAACAATGCTCCAACTGGGACACAAACAAGGCCATCCGTGCCAGCACCACAAACATGACTAAATATTTCCCCTCTTCTGACCAACTGGAGTGCTGACTGCTTCTTTTCCACCAAAATTCTAACCCCACTTTAGTTTTTTTCATTTTAGGGACACCTTTATTAAGATGCTCCGTCACCAACTAGCCCCGCTACTTGACAGTGTCCAATTCAGGACTGACCCTCGCTTCCCTAATTCCTCCTCGAACTCATCAAACATAAACCCAACGTACTCCCCACACAGTGACTCCCAAGTTTCCTGTGCGGTGTGTGGTGTGTGGTGTGTTTCTCCATTGCTAAAGCACAATTAACAAACTTAACTCTGTCTATGGGAGTGTCTCCTGTTGGACTTTGTTTGTTGAACCCTGACAAGACACGGTAAAATCTTTTCAGTTACCTGTTACAATGCCTTTCCTCTATTCCAGTATACTTCCCTTTCCCACAGTGAAAATTATCGTTGATACTGAACGATAATACTGATGAGAGAATGTTGCTCATGGGTTTCGTTTGGAGACAGAAAAGATGGCAGATCAGTAGATCTACAGAAATAGTAAGTAAGGTATTTGAGACTCTTCTTAATTCTATCTAAACATCCACATTTCTATCCTCTGGTCCTAGATCTTAAGACATTCTCACGCCAAAAGTATGCCCTTCCTCCACAATACATGTCCTTTCTTGTTATGTGACATTGGTATGCTCCTTCTCTGGTTTTCCAATTCTGTTACTAATTCTCTATGCATTAAATCTCTGTTTAAAGCCCAGCCTAGCTCTTATTTCTTCTGGGATATTGTCTCCAGTTCAAACATTCAGAATGAATCACCTTCTCTTCTAGACTCACATAAGCCTTTGAACTTGTATTCGACTTAATGTGTATATATATTCATCTTCCGGTCTGGATTATGATCCCTTTGGGTTTTATAAGTCTAATTTTTAAAAAAAATCTTAATGCCTAAAACAGGGCTGCTTGATACACACATAATTGATTAGCCTTAGAGGCATTGACCCATTTAACAAAATTTTCAAGAAACTTGTTTTTAATCCAAGTTAATACTTTAAATAGTACTCGCAGATGGTTTAAAAACCAGAGGTGGTAGCTTCTCAGCCAATTTTGGGTGTGCAAGTTCCCTGAGAAGGCGGTAGACGAAAGACGTGGTTCTATGGAAAGTTACCTCGCCAGGTGATCTGATTAAAAATTCCTAAGTGGGCAGGTCACGGTGGGTGGTCACGCCCCAAGAATACGACTTCTTTACTGAAAGGCTTATCGTGTCCTTCAGCAAGCCCTGGCCATCATTTCTATGCATTGAGGTTAATGCACCTTAGAAATGTTCCCTTTCAGACCCCTCCTTCCGATACATGACCACCGTGTCTGACCCCTCAAGAAAGCACAGAATCTTAACCATCCCGTAATCCTACCCCCGCTTCACTTTCTCTCACCTCCACGTCCTCTTCCTCACGTTTCCCCCTTAACTTCAAATGCATAAAGAAGCTGCAAAACCGTTATTCTCCGAAACATTTGAGATCTTGCTCCGTGTCATCTGTTATTAGTTTGGCTCAACTAAACTCTTATAAAAATTCGCTACAGCTTTGAATGTTTCTTACGTCAACAGGACCAAATTAGAGCTTCAAGTATTACCACTGAGGACCAGGGTACAGAAGAGAAGAAATTTTCTGAAAGAACAGTTCCAATGGGTTGTATGGTATCTTAATATATAAACTTCTTCCACTTAGGAATATTGCTAGGGAAATAACTGCTATAGTCAGCAAAAAAAAAAACAACAAAAAAACAAAACAAAACTATTTGCTTTCCTAAGAAAATTGGCAATAATGTTCTTTCTCCAATCTTTCTCCACTCTTTTATCTTTCACCACTCTCGAAGTTTGAATACAAACTTGAACCACACAAAGTTTCCATTTTGAGGGGGTGTCAAAAATTGTCAAATTTCATTAGTGCTATGTGGTCTCAACCAATCCATACCTGCTAACTTTAAACTATGCTGTGACAGTTGGATTGATTAGGCTTTATCTCCCTTTTGTTTCTTTTTACTTTGAATAACATGTTCTCATCATGAAGACCGGACTTGGTTGTTCTCTATCTCCTTAGCAACAGATACACACATCACTGCATAAGGAGAATTCTTTCTCCAGATGGTGAATCCTAACATTTGTTATTTATTTTTGCTGGTTTCAAACTGAGAGTGATGTTTTCTTGACCTTGGCCTTCATTGCATTAAGAAGACTAAAACAACCAGACTGACTAAAGTACAGTTATCATCTTTAGAGAATGTTATCATATTGCTTCTGATCTATGAATATATAATTAAAGTTTAGAAATTAAATCTAACCACGATGCACAATGCACTTTGTTGCGGTGAATCCATTTTAAGATTACTGCCGACATAAAATAGTCTTTTTTTCTAAAATATCAAATTGTTCTGACTAAGAATCCTTTCACAAACATGGCAATCTCACAGCATGACACTGGGGACAGAATGGAAGACAGCTTTCGATGTGCGAATCTAACATGGTCGATAATATCAATGTTTCTTAAATTCTTTTTCCTAATAACATTTATAATGATTAAGCAGTGAAATTTAACTTTTGAAGATTTTATTTCCAAATTTTACCATCCAGGAAATATTTCCACCCTAGCAATCGATTACCATCTAGGAAATTGATGACACTTTGGTATTTTAACATTTAAAGATTTTCATTTTTTGTTTGTTTCTATTTGTCTTTCCTTTCCTCCTAGAAATCTTTGGCTCAGGCACTTCAGTTTATTTTTCCATTAGTAATTACAAGCTGAGAGTGACAGCAACATTTGCATAAGCAAGTGAGTTGGTTAAAAGAACAGGGAGTCACATGTTGATGGAAAAAAGTATGAATATACAGTACAAAGGTAAAAGGTGAAATTCTTAATTATTATATACACACATGTGCTATGAATAATATCCCAGCTGCCCACAGACACATCAGCAGTTTTTTTAGCCTCATATATTTTAGGTGTTAGGAAATGTATGTTAACTGTTTTAAATAAAATTTTTAAAAAATAGTTTTAGATTAAAAAAATTGCAATGAGAGTACAGGTTCTCACATACCTCTCACCCAGTTTTCCTAATATTAACATATTACATTAATATTAGATATTGATCACAAGTAATGAACCAATATTTATACATTGCTTACTAAATTTTGTACTTTATTCAGATTTCCCTAGTGTTCAATTTGTATTTTTTTTTCTGTTACAGAATCCCATCCAAGATACCACATTCCATTTAGTCATCATGATCATGCCTCCCTTTGCTTTTCTTTATTGTGAGAGTTTTTAGGGCTTTCCCTGTTTTTGATGACCTTGATAGTTTTGAAGACTACTAATCAAATATTTTTTAGAATGTCACTCAATTGTGATTTATCTGCTGTTGTTCTAATGATTATGCTTCAGTGTTTCGGGGAATAAGACCACGACTGTAAAGTGTCATTCTCATCATGTCACATCAAAGGGATATACTATCGACTTGACTTATCATTATTGAGTTAACCATGACCTCCTGACTGAGATAGAGATTGTCAGATTTCTTCAATGTCAAATCACTCTTTTACCCCCTTTCTCTTTGGAAGGAAGTCACTAGGCGAAGCCCACGCTTAAGGAGTAGGGAAAAGTGAGGGAGGCTCCTTGAGAACAGAGTATCTACGTAAATTATTTAGAATACTTCTGCTTGGGAGATTTGCTTAATTTTCTTCATTAATTATCCTCGTCCTATAATTAAATAATCAGTCTAGACTCATGGCTATTTATTTTTACATTGGTTATAATCCAACATTACTTTTTAATTTTGTTACTAAAATTATTCCAGCTTTAGCCATTGGAAACGCTTTTCATTGTCTCCTGTGTCCCTTTGACATATGCCTTTTTAATTTTTTTTGAGCACCTCACACTTTTTGGTATTGCACCATGCTCTGTGCTCATCTTGTAGAATCTTGACTCAGCCTTAGAATCAGCCATTTCTCATAGGGTCCTTGGTTCCTTTTGTTAGAGAATAATGTTGAAAACCAAGATATGGGCACTGGATATGCTCATTATTACTGAGACATAGTTGATTTTAGGCCCTCTTAGCAGAAAGATCAAGGACATATATGTGTTATACTAATTCATATACTTACACACACTTATGAATATTTTTATATGTATATATCTTTATTTATACTAACTTAAGTGTGTTTATACTGATATCTTCAACTCTAATCTATATCATATGGCTCATTCTAGTTTCTTTTTCCCTTTGCTCATCTGCAATCTCACAATCTAACATGAGAAACTTGATTTCTACCATCCTATGTCTATGTAGTTAATCATTTAATTCTAGTATACGTGTATAGTGGTTTTAAAATTGTCAACTGATATTCTCATGGGAACAATTTACCAAATACAGTTCAGTGCTTCCATACAGTTCCCTTTGTCTTTGTTTTAAAGTTTCTATTCATTTCCAAAATCACTAGTACCCTTTTGCCCTAACTTCTTTAGAGAAGTTATTTAACACATTTGCATTATAGTTCCATATTTTTTGTCACAGTCTGAATTTCAGCCCCAGAATCCCTCAAACTACTAAATTATGTTTTAAATATGCATATATTGAGGTTCATTATTTTTACTTTCAAGTTCTGTGGGCTTTGACAAATGCCCGGTGTTATGTGCCCATCATTATGGTATCAAATGGAATAGTTTCACTGCCCTAAAAAGTCCTCTATGCTTCATCTATTAAACTCTTTGTCCTCAAACCACTGGAAACCATTGATATTTTTATTATTTCTCTAGTTTCATCTTATCCAGGATGTCTTATAAATGGAAACATACAATATACCTTTCAGACTGATTTCTTTAGCTTAGCGATTGCTTTTAAGATTTATCAAGGTTTTCGTATGGCTTGGTAGCTCATTTTTTTTTTTTTAATTCCTGAATAGTACCTCATTGTATAGATGTATCACAGTTTGTTTATTCATTCACTTATAAAAAAAAACACTTTGAATAAAACTGCTACAAACACTGGTGTGTAGGATTTTTCATGAGCACAAGTTTTCACATCAGTTGGATAAATACCTAAGAATACAATTGCTAGATTTTATGGTAAGACTATATTTCATCATGTAAGAAACTGCCAAGCTGTCTTGCAAAGTGCCTGGGCCATTTTGCGTTCTACCAGAAATGAATAATAGTTACTGTTGTTCTGCGTCCTTGCTAACAATTGTTCTTGTCAAGTTTTTGGATTTAAGCCGCTCCAATAGTTTATACACCAGTATCTTGTTGTTGTTTTAATTTGCATTTCCCAAATGACAAATCATAATGAGCATTTTTTCATGTGCTTGTCATCTTTACATCTTCCTTGGTAGTGTCTGTTTAGATATTCTGCCCATTCCTTAAATTGGATTGTGTATTTTCTTATTGTTGAGTTTAAGAGTTATTTATATATTTTGGTTACAAGTCCTTTTTCAGGCATACATTCACATTTTGATAATATTTTCTCCTAGGCTGTGCCTTGTCTTCTCATTCTCATAATAGTGTCTTTCACAGATAACAATTTTTAAATTAAATAAAGCTTAATTATAATTACGTATTTATTTTGAAATATAAATATTTTAAATATTACTATTTTAAATATCTGTTTTAACTTTATTTTAAATTTTATTTTGTTTTTATTTTATATACATTTTATTTTATGGATTTTGTGTCATATCTAACAACTCATCGCCAAACCTAAGGCCATCTAGATTTTATCTTGTTTTCTTCTAAAAAATATAGTTTTTACATTTATGTCTGTGATCCATTTTTAGTTAATTTTGTATAATGTGCAAAAGCTGTGTCTAAGTTCCCTTTTTTTTTGAGGGGAGTGCATATGGACCTCCAATAGCCCCAACACAATTTGTGGGAGATACTATCTTTTCTCATTTGAATTGATTTGTACTTTTGTCAAAATCATTTGAATACATCTGTTTGGATTTATTGATTGGGTTCCACTGATTTAAATGTCTGTTGTTTCACTAATACCACTTTGTCCTGATTATCGTAGTTTAATAGTGTGTCTTAAAATTGAGTGCGTAAGTCTGCCAACTTTATTCCTTTTTTTTTCAATATTATGTTTGTTATTCTAGGATCTTTGCTTTTCCATATAAATTTTATAACAAGTTTTCTGATATCTACAAAATAGCTTGTAGGATATCTGGGGAGAGGGAGTGTTTTTGGCAGAAAGTAGAGCAAGACACTGAGATTAGAGAGGGATTGACATGTTCAACAAAGACAAGTGGGTTGTACAGCTGAGATGAGAGCAGGAAGAGAATGGTTGGAACTAGAATTAGGATAATAAGTAGCCAGATCTTGCACACCTGATAAAAACTTTGGATTTTACACTAAGCTGGAAACCCCTTGGAGAATTTTGAAAAAAGCGAAATGATGTGATTTAAGATCAAGGAGTATTATTCTGGTTTTAGTATGCTAGACTGTAGAGGAGCTAGGATGGATGTTATAATTCAAGGGGAAAATAAACTTGCTATGACAAAATTTTTGTGGATGAAAATACAGAAATTTGATTTTTCAGGGTCCTCAAAACTCCATTATTATTAAAGCTGCTTACTCTTGTCAAACATCCAGATAGATCTATATTTAAGATCTTTGGTAGACAGTTTCCTCACAAAGATATTACAGTGCATAAATTACTCAAATCTCTACAGATTCATTCATTCATATAACAACATACTCCATATATACTTTAATTCTTTTATTTATTTATTCATTATTTTTTAATGAAGCATATTTTATTTTGCAGAAAACTGGTGCTTGTTCTGCAAATAGAAGTGAATAAAAACAGATTTCAGTCTTCCATTGCCTCACTCGGTTGTATAATTGACTGATGTATAAAGTATCACAATGTAAGGAAGGTGGAGGAGACTGCGTAATAGAAATAGTTATGGTGAAAGAATGAATAAAAAAAGATCACATCCTTGGGTGAGTTCAAAGGTGGCGCCTGATGGGTGTCGAAGGGTAAGTAGGTGTCTGCCCAAAGGCCAAAAAATAGTCTAGGAGCACATGTAGGCTGGAAAGATGAAAGATGATCAGTGGTTATAGTATCGTATGCTTAATTTGCATAAGGCACCATTGTGTAAATAAGAGCTGAAAACTATAGCTTTAGTTCACACCTCTCATGGGTATTTAAACCTCAATATGTCCATATCATTAGAACTAAAAGTGGTTGAGTTTGGCTTGGGGCCAGGACACTGAAAAGGAATCTCCAAGTGAGTTGCAGAGATAGACAAAGAACTGATCACTTCCTCACAAAAAGCACAAACTTCATCTTGTAAGAGATGCATAGTTGTGATAATTTTAGCAGCATTTAACACAATCATATTTACCTCAGGAGTTCTGTTCTAGGAGTAGAATGAAAAACAATTTGGAAGGCTATGAAGCCTAAGACAAAAGAAAAAAACACCTTGAAAGCCATTTCGAGAGTCCCATCCAGAAATGGTAATTACTAGGACCAAAGAATTATTAGAGAAGGGAGTAATTGGAGATTGGATGAAATACAATTGAAGAGAGAACTGTGGGGAGAGAATAAGATTAAGAATGTTTAGGTATAGTAGGAGGAGAAGGGGACAGGTCTCTAGGCAGCTACAAGAGGTTAAAAGATGGTGTAGATAAAGTGGTCACTGACCAAGGGAAGAAAATAAAGCTCACGGAGCAGATAGTGATTGTGGGAAAAGCCCAGCCAAACTCAGTTTGAACACCTCGAGTTTGAAGTACTCATACAAGAGTTTTGGCCTAGAAATACAGAAATGAAAAGATTATCTTTATGTAAATATATCCTATGAAATAAACATTTGTGGATGCCAACGTCAGTTTTTTCAGTTTTTTAGTAACTGCTGACCTTTAGGGTCCTGGGATAAGTTTAATTGCAACAGAGTTCAGTCTGTGACAGTGAGTTTTTACGGTTTTTATTTTGCCAAGCTGGGCCTCATGGGAGGCAGGCCATGGAAATAGCCTTCTGGTAATCACTTAGGAGAAGAGATGGAGAGGGAAGGAGGGGGACATGGGGGAAGAAGGAAAGGAGAGGAAGTAGCAGCCGCAGCTTACATGCAAGAAATCACATCCCTTCTCCACTGCAACATTTTCTGCTGCTTTGCCAATATCAGCCCACATCCCCAGTGACGAGATTTTTGTCCTTTATTTGTCTTTAGAGATATCTTCGTATCTTGATCAAATCTTCTATACCGGTGATGGGAAAGATGGCATGTACAAGGCGAAAGTAGTACATAGTGTCACCAGGTAGCTATGGTGAGCTGCTGTGGAAACGCGGGCTAGAGCTGGCAGCATTGGTAAGTTATGGAGCAGCTCTGATCACTCTTGAGTCCGTGTCATTCCAGAACAGGTTCTTGAATTCCAATGACAGCCTCCTATGGCTCAAATATGACAGTGGTGCAACTGATAATAACAAAATGATAATGGGAATAATCTATCCCAAAAGGCAAAAACTTAAAAGTTGTTATCATCAGTGGCGACACTGAAATGTGATTCATGAACATATTGTTAGTGCCCCCCTGAGAACATGATAACAAGCTAGTTCTAATCGATGCTAAAAGAAAAAAAAGTATATAAGTTCTGGAGCATGAACATTGCCCAAAGTGGAGAAGAAATGGCAAGAGCAACAAAAGCAGCAAACAACAAACCTGGATAACTTATAGAGCTGAATACAAAAATCTATGTTAAGTTTTAAAATAGAATACAAGGCCCAGTCTACGGCCATACCACCCTGAGCAAGCCCGATCCCGTCTGATCTTGGAAGCCAAGCAGGATCAGGCCTGGTTAGTACCTGGATGGGAGACCACCTAGCAAGACCAGGTGCTGTAAGTGTAAAAAATAGAAAATAAGAGATTGGAAACTGACAAAGTCCTTGCAGTCTGTGAGGTCAACCAAGGATTGCCTCGCCTAAAAAAAAAAGGAATACAAGGCCCAGAGATTTTGCACTTAGAAAAAGTGGCTTGTATTTTGGCACCAAGACTGCCTAAGAATATGCCTTTTTTGTTTTCCATAGCTCAGAATATTTATATTTGAACAAAATTGTCTTGTGAAGTTGAAGCCTTTGAAAGATCAATGAAATCTAGAATCAATTTTTCTGCAAGGAAAAAATGAATTTATTAGGTAGATGATGACAAGTAAGTGATGACAAGTCATTGAGTATATGCATTCCTTCTCTCTCGCTGTCACTGGCAATTTGATCATTGAGGCTGATAAAAGAGTCACTTTGAACAACAGCCATATGTTATACTGTTATACAACACTCTTTTTAAAAAAAATTAGGCTGTATTATTTTTAATTAAATGCAAAGACGCTTCCAGTCGAGTCTCCTAGAGATTTCACCCACAGCTCTGTTTGGCCACCAGGCTCTTGTCTCTCTCTTCAGCAATGGTAAGGAGGATATTGTTTTCTAGGGGCAGAAAATTGCATGATTTGTTGCCTTTACCAATAACAAAAATGTTGGAGAGCTGAATGCAAAGCTGTTGCTGTTGGCATCTTTCGCATGAACCACATCAAAGGATCCAGGAACTGTGTCTCTGTGTTGGTGATCACACCAATTCTTTTAGCTTAGCACCTCCAATCACCATACATAGGTTACCAGTAGTAAACTTGATGAATTCAGTAATCTAGTCAGTCTCCAAATCATTCTGAATGATATCATTCACCTTGATGAGGGGATCAAGGTAGAAGATGGTGTGAATACCATGAGTCACTAGATTAGGGATTCCCTAGTACCCATGAAGATCTTTTTCACTGTGCACAACTTGTATTTGGCCTCTTCACATATAATACAATGAACAGCCAGGTAATCTTCACTGTCATAGCTTGGATGAAAATTCTCTCTGGTCTTGCCAATACTGATGACCTCCATAAAATCAGTAGGGTAGGTTATGTTAGTTCATAACTTGCCATAATCTTAATAAACTGCTGCACGCAGATCCTTCATTTCTCCCCTGTCAGGGCATACTTAAGAGTGTTCCTTTGGAAAGTGGTGATGGGGAGAAATTCTCTCAGTTCCTGTTGACTGGTAGATGGATGAGGAACAGACACACTGGTTAGTTTACTCAGCATCTAATGCTTTGGAGCTACTCCACACTTCCGATGCATCTTGGGACCACAAGTCTTAGCCATACTTGTTTGTCTTTTGATAAAAGGACAGTTTTATCTTATACTTTATTTCCTAGGTGACCAAATTGACTTATAAATTTTAACAATTTAATCTCCACCTGCTGTTGAGGCTAAAGAGATAATTAAAAATACCCTGGTGACACATATATTTATTGCTATTTTCAAAACTTTGAACACAACAGAAACTCTAGCTAAATTATTTTTAAAAAGAAATTTATTGAAAAGATGTGGAGAAGGCTCACAGAATCAAAGGAATAGCCAAAAATTAATTGGGCCTCAGAGAGGACAAGAGCTGGGATCTCACCCAAGATCAGGTAGCAAAAATTAATAGGTAATCTCTTAAGGACTTCAATTTTGAGAATAATCAATTTCATCCATTTATCTTCACATCTGAATTGCTTAGGTCAAGATTCAGACTGTGAGGGCAAGAGTGTGGTGAGCTGAGCTATTCACAGCCCGTTGCCTGGCTGGGCTCAGGGGCAATTTATTGATAGTCATTCAAGTGTGCATGCAATGAGGGAAAAAAAAAGTATTACATGCAGCTCTAGGAAAAAAAAAGTATTACATGCAGCATGTTTGACTTCTTTTAACTTCTCAATTTGCTGTTTTATTGTATTCTGACCATCAGCCAGTTTAGACTTTTCAAATAGAGTCCATTACTCAACCAAGATTGTTTTGACTAATTAGTCTTATCACACACTTAGTTTCTCCCCTATCTAGCTACTGAAAATCTCCAAGAATTTAACCAATTGCCAAATAATATTAGAGTTTACTTGGAAAACATTTTAATCAAACCTCCTATTAAACATCTATCATATGTAAACTAGACATTATATTCAGAAGCATGACTTTTAAATTTAGTGTGCAGATACAGAATACAGATGATTTATTCAGGTAAAAAACTAAGCTATTCCAAATTGATGATAGTAAATAGATACGCTATATAGTCCATCATATTCTAGAGCTGAAATTTATTAAAACCTTACTTAAGTAGTAAAGTAGAATATATATTTGTACCATGGTAGAGACTGACTAGCTACTCTCCTAATCTAGTATTTTTCCATTTCTCTTGGGCACAGAGTTTGTCAACAGCCTGCTTTGCTGTAACATGTGGCCATGTGACTGAGTTTTGTGATGTATGTCATTTCCGTATGTCTGGCCAATGAAATCATTCCATGCTATCCTCCATCCTTCACTTCCTCCATTTTATTGATGGGTTGTGTTGGCTGTGGCAATGATCAGAAGCCACATATTTTGTACATGGTAGTGCCTCCTTCAGTCTGACTCTCTGAATGGCTCTGTGGAGAAGACGCCTTTTCCTTCTCTGCACTATAACGAATTGAACTTTATGAGTGATAATAAAACACGTCTTAGTTTTAAATAAAGAGGCAGAAGTTGTGAAGTTTCTTTGTCATCGAGTCAGCTTTAATTAATACAACTGCACACCACATAGAGGTTTGTGGGACTTAAATTAGATAGTGCATACAAAGAGATTAATGGAGTTCCCAACACATATTGAGACCTGAAATAAATGTTAATTGTTATGACTAGGAAATCTGTGTTTAATTGAACAAGAAAGAAACAAATTATATCCAATTATTTCCCAAAAGACTATTAGAACATATTTAAATACATTTTTATCTGACTTTTTTTTTTTTTTAATTTTGCATTCAGACCAAGTGCTTTTATTTACACGTATACTCCACAGGTTAAAACTTTGGAATATCAAACTGATCAGAATGATTCTTCTTTTTCCCAAATATTATCTTTGGTTATAAAGCGTTACATTTTATCCTTATAAAAGTACTTTGGGGCCTATCTTACTTTTTTTTTTTTCTAATTCTATTTCTAACTAAAAGATCCAGATAGAGATTGATAATGTATCCATTAAGGGAAATGTTTGTGAAAATTAAAAATAAGTCATGTTAGACTTTTCCTTTTTAATTTCATGTCGTGAATATTGGAATTTTAAAAAGATGAAACAAAAATAAACTAAATAGATCTGAAATCAGAAACTTCAATGTTTTCATGAGCAGCTTGCTAAGAAAAACTGTGCAGCAAAATTCTTTGTCAAGTAGTCATTGGACATTGCAGGCTATTTGCCTACAATCTGAGGAAATATTGAATTTCTTTGATTCTTCACCATTTAACTTCAGAGCATTGGAGAGAAGGGCGCCTGGTCAGAATGTTGGCTTGAATCGACTGATTCATTTTTATATACGTACAGGAAATTGGACCACAAAATGTCACACATTTTTCTAAGGTGAACAGATTCACATTTCTAATCCAACTTCTATGTCTGAGAAATATAGATTTGGTAGCATGATAATCTCAAAAACCTTGTAAGTGGTCCTATGGTATGGATTTTAAATATTTAATTACAACAATGTGTGGCCACAATTCTAATCTTGGAACTGCTAATAAAAAATATATAAATAATCTAACCCAAATTATGCTATTTATAATTTTCTATGCTTACATGATTCCTTGTACTACTATAATTTCAGTGCCTCTCACATTGTATTCTAGTTGAGTCGGTAAATGTTTTGAGAACAGGCTTTTGTTAGTCAATCTACTACTGAAAAGCATCCAAAACTTGGAAGAAAATTATCTAATTCGATGTTTATTTTTTGAATAAAAGAAAGGTGATAACCTATTTCATAGCAATTTCCTAATTGCAGAGATTGAAAGTGAAACTCTTTATGAAAAATGATATTTATTTTTCTTTTAAAAAAAATCAACTACTCAGTGACTAGGATAAATTGAGAATGAAAAATCTTGCTTACAACACTCTGTTTGGTTCTCTATATTGTTTCTGCTTAAAAATTTATTTTAAAAATATTGAATTGTTTCTATTTGTTTATAAGTTGCTGATGCTATCAATTGAGTGACTTTGATACAAGCAATAGAGTCTCAGTCCTAATGTACTTTAATTTAGATTACCAAAAATACTTTTTAATATCTTTTAGTAAATCCGCAGTCTTTTATATGGGTAGAATTATAGCCTTAACATAGTTTATGAGGTTTAACATAGTTTAGAACATGATTTTAAAGTCTCTAAGGACACTGTGTTCTCTGCAAGGTCACAGTGACAGGAACAAAGCAGCCTGAACGACTAATGGAGAAATATATCATGCCTCTGTGCAGATTCTTCAATGCAGACTGCTGGATTCGACATTGGAATTCAAAACAAAATCTGTTTCTGATTAGATACAATTAAAATGCTTGCTGTTTTGTCAGGTACAAACCATCACCCCAACCTTCACCCAGCTCTGCTGTCTTAAAAGTAGTGGAGGCTTCACTTTTATGTTTATAAAGTTTACAGTAAAAATTGAAGTCACGTGTTACAATTTCCTAGATAACTAAACAAATAAGCAAGCAAATGTAGAAAATAATGAAGTAAAAATTATTGGAACTCTCTTTAACCATTTGATTATTTTCATTCTAAAGAAAACAATATTTTAAAATTTAGTCTTCATCCCGAACACTAATTTGCATAGGAATGATGAGTAAGTATTATATTTATCCATTCATATTATACTAAATCAGTCAGTTCTCTTGATTTGTAATTTAAACAATGGTAAGAACCTCTTGGAGTAAATCTTGGATTTTAGGGTTTGAGCATGGGTCTATCAACTCTCTTCCAAGCATGGTCTCTTAGCCCATCTTTGTATATAGGATTTTAGATCTTTATGTCTTCTGAAATCTGGATCCCACATTTTTAGTTTAAGAATACTAAAAGTTTAAAATTTTGTTTGATTGTGAAATTATTAAAAATGATTTACATTTCCACCCATATATATGAATGTACATATGTGATGGAATCATGCATACATTTTAATGCAGCATTTAACAGCATTTTTGCTTATCTTCTCTGAATTTCCTTCTCTTACCTGTTCAACGCCCCCTCCCACATTAACAATACAGTGAGTAACTGTCTACCATTTTCCTCATGCTCAGATAATATTTTAATCATATGCATGAATACATATCTACTATATGAGTTACATATATAATATATGTATTTACATAAATATGCATATACATATGAGATTTTGATCACTTAAAAATAGAATAATATGATATACGCATTTTACATTTTTCTTTTTCTACTCAACAATACTTTGTGAAAATCTTTCCAAACTTAACTGGAACACAGTGGGATACCAAGGGCGGGGCAGTGGTGACAGGAATCTTGACTAGTGGGAAGAATTGTATTATCAGTGATATTGTTAGAATTACCAGCATATAATGATACACTAAAAAACAAAGTGTCTTTGAGTTGGGTGTTTTTATTACAGACAAGAAACCACCTCTTCCCCCACCTACTTAGTACATATAGCTCAGTGGGTATATAGCTCTAATTAATTATCTTCAATAACTGTATAATATTCTAGGATCGTATGTCTCATAATGCAATAATTTAGTAAATTGTTTTCCTATTGCAAGGCTTTTTTTTGGCCATAGTTACTTCACTTCTCTGGTTTCCTGTGTCTTTAAGGTTTGGTACATTGTATCTGTCAAATAAAATACCTAAATATAATTGCTTGTACAAAAGAATATGTAATTTAATTCTAAAGATAGTTTTAAAATATTCTGGGGAAAGCTGTAATGATTCAAAGTTTTTAGCAGCAATAGATGTTTTTCTTCAGTTTTCTTTAAATTATCATGATGAGTATAACAAATTTTATTTTACAAGTTCCTTACACATACACACACTGGTGTGTTTTATTTGCATTTATTTTTCTTTGAGTTTTCGGTATCTTTTTTTTTTTTTTTTTGCCTGGACCCCCTTGCTTGGCCCCTGTGTATATTTCTTTATCTTTTTTTTTTTTTGTGTTTCTGTATTAATGTCTTTCATCAATTTTGGAAACTTTCAGTCTTTTTTCTTATTCTCTTTCTCTTTTTCTTCTCAGAACCCATTTATAAGACACATATTAAATTGTTTATTGTTGTTTTACAGATCTCAGTCACTCTACATATGTTTCAGGTATCTAATACTGTGTATCAAACAATCCCAAATTTAGTGGAGTGAAAAATAAACATGTATTGTTGTATCTCATATGCATTTGTCTTTGGCTGGGCTTAGCTGGTGGGTTCTCACTAAGTATTTCTAATTTGATTTCAATCAGACAATGTCTTCAACTAGACTTATCTCAAAGACTTTCTCACTCATGTACTTGCTGATTGAAGCTTCTCGTCAGCTGGGGATTCAGTGGAGACTGGCAGCAGAACATCTACCCATGTCCTCTCCATTTGGCTCGAGTTTCCTCACAGCACAGTGGCTGGATGCCAAGAGTACTTATCCTTGGAGAGAGTAGCAGAAGTGGCATGGCCTTTTCTAATCCACTCTCACAAACCACAAAACTATCACTTTAACCACATTCTGTTTTTCAAGAAAATAACAAAGGCTCCTCTTGTTGGGAGAGTTATCAAAGAATTTGTGGACGTGTTCTGAAATAACCACAATTTTTCACTCTTCTCTCTTCTTGGGTTTCAGTTGGGTGTTTTCTATGAAGGAATCTTAAAGTTCACTGATCCTTTCCTGTGTCATGCCCAACCTGATGCCAAGACTATCTAATATATATTTTGTTTTTGGCTTCATATATTCCATTTCTACCATTTCTATTTGATTTTTCTTATCTTTTATGAAGGTTGTCCATCTTTTCTACTTTTTCATTTAATATTTTTATGATAGTTATTTTATAGTTCTTTTCCGATAATTCCAACATGTCAGTAATCTCTGAATCTGTTTTTATGGACTGTTTCCTCTCTTGAACATATTTTGCATTGTCTTGTTTCTTTTAATATTTTAGTGCATGTCAAAAAATTTATGTCCAGAAAAATATATATATATTTTTTCATCAATCAGGCCTCTAAACTAAGAGGGTTATTATTTGAGCTGCAAGAGGAATTTAGTTTCACTCAATTCCTCACTAGATTCAACTGTTTGGGGGCAGGGTCAGAATCTACCTTTTTTAGCAAAACTTGGCGTATGAGCACCAACAAGATCTCAGAGAAATCTGTGTGCTTTACAGCCAGGAAACCCAGTTTTGGGCCATTGGAGAGTTCTCTTTTCTCTCCAATTTTCCACCCTAATATTTTGCTCCAAGCCTTAATAAGTAGACATCCTTACAATTTGTGAATACTCACAATTCATTCCTCAGAGATGTTTTTCTTACTCTTCTATACCATTTTCTTGTCTTGGGCAGATGAAAGCCAGAGGGCCTCAAATTGGTTCCTCTCAATAATCTTTTCTTGCTTCTAGCCCTAAGTACTTGAGGGTCTGGAATATCTCAAATGAGTTCTTTTCAGCCTTCTTGCTCTCTCCTTTAGCCCTGTTCAGAGAACAGTTGCCCTGTACTTGGGTGAGACCTCATGCACTGAAGGGGGATTTGTTTCATTTGTTCTGCCTTACCCCTAGTGTCTGGCATACTGGCCCCTAATAGTTGTTAAAGATTCATAGGGAGGAAATGAATCATCAGTGAGTGCTGGGCTCCTCAAATCTGAATCTGTCACACCAGTCCATAAGCAGCCATTAAAAGATTTTTAATTACTAACAATTTGACTATTTTATCCTTCCTATTGTCTATGATGAATCCTTCCCCCTCTCATGAATGAGTATGGCTGTTAGTGTCTTTTATCCTATAAGAAGCTTGCCATATTTTTAAAAATTTAATCTACTTACATTTTATTGCAGCCTTTGCTCTGTCACAGGTTTGTAAAAACCTGTGAGTTTGAAGCTTACTCACATTGTTATGGCTTTTCAGATGAAAGTGGAGTTCTTTTATAATTTCCTTTATTTAGCTTGATACCTAGCCTAGTAAATGATAGTATTTTTTTTCATTATTATAGGTTTTCATGATGTGTTTGAAGATTACATTATTGAGGGTTTTTTTTTTTCTTTCTGCTTAAATTTTTTTGTTGTTGTTCCAAAAAATCTACTTTCACATATCGCCTTCCCTGAACTGTGCACAGAGACAGGTTTCTAACTTCATTTTAATGGTATACTCCTGCTTTGCTAATCTGGTGATATTTTGGTGGGAACCTCTCTTGAAAACTTGTGGGTCAGGCATTTTCCTTTAACTACAGATTTCTTCTCTTGATTTTAAGGAAAGACTACTTGTATTGTCCTTTTCTTTTTTGAACTTTGAAAACATTAGGATGTGCAGAACTTTATACAGACACTACAAAAACTAAACTCAAGAGAAAATAATTCTTTCATGACTCACATGTGAGTCAGTAATCCTGGAGGTTGATATCACACAACTAAATTTGTTGATGCTTTCTGGTATGTAATACAGGCCAGGTAGGAATGACACACTAGAAAACGTGAATTTGAAAACATAAAGAAGTAAAAAAAAATTCTATATTGTCTAGAGAGTATAATCCTTGGAATTAGCAGAAAAGAAGCAATGAAAATGATCAAAAACTTTTTTTTATATAAATGACTTTTGATTTTACAGTTTTCATTTTGTTTTTACAAAAAGTTAGAGGAGGTAACAGCTAGAACTTCAACTCCCACCAGATATATCTGAATATAAATTTGTAGGAAAAGTAGCAGATATAGGTACTTTGATCTATTTCATGTTTTTAGATAATTATGCAATATTGAACAGACTGTGTAAGTTCTTGGAGAATCATTTTCTTCATATTTGAAATTAGATATATAAAAACAGGGGCTTTAACCTGAGGTTAGTGGACTCAGCTTAGAGAGTTTAGAAGAACAAGATGCAAAGTTTCTAATTTTCTACAGACAGAAGAGTGATAGCTTTCAACAAATGTTCAAATACATCCATGGCTCAAAAATGCTTCAGAAATATTCCCAATATAGTTGAAACAGAATGTTAGGTTGTCTTACCATTGGGCTTTATGATATATTTTAACTGACTGTAATAGAGAAAACATCATCTGTGCTAATACTTATTGGGGGTGTGCCATATTCTAGGCATTCCACTAAATACTCTATGTGCGTTATCTCATTCAGTTTTTTTAGTAAGATTAATGAATGAGTAATTCAAGGCTTAGAGAACTCCTGCTTTCTTTCATGGTCATGCAGTTTACATATCATAGCATCAGAATCTGAGGCCAAGTCTTATGTCAAATGAAATTTCTTATGACCCGTGTGCTTAATTTGTTTGAGGGGACAATGTTGCAACAATAATGCCTTCTTGAACTGGAGGGGCTGGACAAAATTATGAGTAATCACAGAGTTATAAATAATTTATTAAATAGATAAAATACCAGATTGGATTTTAACATCTTTGGGAGGCCAGGAAAATCTAGTTAGTTCAACAAATATTTAGTGTCACTGATTCTGTCTTTGTTCGTTATTCTACTCTTGCCAAAGTCTTTTCAAGAATTTCTCTCAATAAGGCAAAAGTCCCAATTATCTGCTGCTTGCTGTAAGAAAAATCCTAGATGTTAGTGATTCTTCATGGTGCCATAAGTGAAAATAGGTTTCTTCATGGTATTAAGGCAACAAAAGAAGACATAATTATCTTTGCGAGAATAGAGATAAAATAAGAATAGTCCCCATGATCCACAGCTTGGATACCTGTAGAAAATTTTGTAATGGATAGCATGGGATAGAAAGTAAGTGGAAATACATGCATTATTATCAGGAAAAGGCACCTGGGGTATTATAAATTGATGTAGTAAAATCCTTTCAGAAAGCAATTTGGCAACCTGTCTGAAAAGCTATAAAAACCTTTATACCTTTTGACCTGGTAATATCTCTCCTGAGAATCTATCCTAAGGAAATAATTCAAAGGAGGAATACAACTATATGCATAAAATTATTAATTACCACATTAACTCTACCAGTGAAAAAAATGGAAACAACCTAAATATTCAACAATAGAAGGTAGTAAATTATGGGACATTAAATTTAAAAAAATAGCCATTACAATTGTAATTATGAATACCAAAGCAACTTAAAAAATATATGCAATGGACTTACTGAAAATATGCTAAAAACTGCAGATATTTAATGATTAACTCTTTTAAAAAAGATATTTATAGATAGATAAAGACTTTAATGGAAATATAAGAAAATGAAAACAATAGTATGTTACAATGGTGGGATTCAGGATGAAATCAGTTTCTTATCGACACATTGTCTTAATGCTCTCAGCAAACCGTATGTAATAACTAAAAATCAGAAAAGAAAGATTTGTGCCACTGAGTCTCATGTGTTCATCCTGCTTCCATAGTAATTGTCAGAGATCTGAGACAAAGGTCCAGTGGTTAACTGTATTCATTGTACTGATACTTTTAAATTTATCTTCTATAATTTAGCCATTTTGAATTACTGTGGTTTATTAGGATAAAGCTATTGAATATGATTTTTTTAACTTCATATACATTAAGTACTTTTAGTTGCTTCCCATTGGATTATTAGCTAAATTTCTAATTGGGTTCCTACTTCAGTACTTCCCATTTTAAAAATACAATTGTGAAAGCATGAATAAAAACACGTACACATTCTTTCATTTTGAAGTATTTATCGAATATAGAATATGTGCAGAGTACTATAACTCCTACGCTTACAAGAGAAATTCCCTTACATTGCAATCAAGGAATCCCAAATTCCATACACATGTGCCTTGA
>NW_011888874.1:3201799-3211011 GCF_000151845.1 Pteropus vampyrus
CAAAGCAACTTAAAAAATATATGCAATGGACTTACTGAAAATATGCTAAAAACTGCAGATATTTAATGATTAACTCTTTTAAAAAAGATATTTATAGATAGATAAAGACTTTAATGGAAATATAAGAAAATGAAAACAATAGTATGTTACAATGGTGGGATTCAGGATGAAATCAGTTTCTTATCGACACATTGTCTTAATGCTCTCAGCAAACCGTATGTAATAACTAAAAATCAGAAAAGAAAGATTTGTGCCACTGAGTCTCATGTGTTCATCCTGCTTCCATAGTAATTGTCAGAGATCTGAGACAAAGGTCCAGTGGTTAACTGTATTCATTGTACTGATACTTTTAAATTTATCTTCTATAATTTAGCCATTTTGAATTACTGTGGTTTATTAGGATAAAGCTATTGAATATGATTTTTTTAACTTCATATACATTAAGTACTTTTAGTTGCTTCCCATTGGATTATTAGCTAAATTTCTAATTGGGTTCCTACTTCAGTACTTCCCATTTTAAAAATACAATTGTGAAAGCATGAATAAAAACACGTACACATTCTTTCATTTTGAAGTATTTATCGAATATAGAATATGTGCAGAGTACTATAACTCCTACGCTTACAAGAGAAATTCCCTTACATTGCAATCAAGGAATCCCAAATTCCATACACATGTGCCTTGAATCTCCCATAAACCCTTCCTTTGTATAGCCAAGGAACAGCACGTGCCAACCAACACCATTTGTACTTTCTCATATTTGTGCCTTCGTAAACCTAAAAACTTAACTCAAGCCTAAAAATTTTTTCTTTGCTCTCTACGTATTTAGGTTCTATCTATGTGTCAAGGACCAATTAAATCCCTTTCATCTATCAGAAAGCCTTTTTTACAAAATTCCACCATCGTTGACTTTTCCCTCCTTTGAAATCCTATGTCACTGCAATTTGACATTACTTATGTTATAGGTGTGTATGATTATTTCACTCTCGATGCTATATATTTTTACCATTTGTAGGCCTTTATTTCAGAACCCAGATTGTGAGGAAGACAAAAGCAGGGAACAAAAACCCCATTCTTACATGAGTGGATATAATTAAGCAACCGATATACAGCTGTTATCAAATCACATTAGTGATGTGCTTAAGAAACTTTTGGCATTGACTTTAAAACCCTTTGAGTTCTGGCCTCTGGGTTATCTAGTACTTCTGTTATAATGCTTAACCCATATATGACAAAGTTGTAAAACCACTTTGTCCCCAGTCTCCCTCTGAGAAGTAGGGTCTTGAACTCAGAAAATAGTCCACACATTTTTTCTTTTTGTATATCTTAAACATGAGTATCACTATCATCTCTGTCACAGAAAAGTTCAACAGCTGTTAAATGTATGCATCAATTAATCAATTTCATTTTTCTTAAGGATCTTACTCTTATGTATAAAATTAAAAATAATAATAATAAAGAGCATAGTATCCTCTTGGATATAGAAGTTAGAAACAAAACCATTACCTTACCAAAAAAAATAAATAAATAATACAGGAAAGGAAGGAACAAACAGTTCTCAAGGGCTTTGTGCCTGGACAGATACCTTAATATACATTCTTTATTTTCATAGTAACAATAATGCCTATTTTTTAAATGTTTAATATGTGCCAAACACTTTTCCTAAGAGCTTTCTATTTAATTCTCACAACGCTGTGAAAGAGGTACAATTATTATCCATTACGGAGAGGATTAAACTAAGTTATCAAAGATTGTTAATTGGAGAAATTGAGATTCTCAACTAGAGAACTTAAACATTTCCAGGAGATAGCAACAGAAACAGTGAATTTTAAAATCAATTTAATTCATTTGTAAAGGTGAAGCTGGAGATCTGAGTTGTTCCTTGAAAAAAAATACGCTTATGTATCTTTTTAAAATTTTTTTCATTAAACTTGTTATGGTTCTATTGAGGCCAGCACATAGATTTTAGAAAACACTATGCAACTTCAAATAATTAGATTTAAAGTGTTTACTTATTAAGATGTTATACCCTTTAAAAGGATAAAATAAAAGAAATACAGCCTAAGTTATCTTTCTAACTCTTAAATATTTAGCATTATTTGATAAAACATCAACCTGCTTATTGTGGACCAGATATTTGTACAGCTTGATTTAAATTGCATTCGGGGAATGGTATGAATAAGACTATAAAGAATTAATCATAACATTTATTTGTTCTCTGGAGTGTTGATAAACAAACATATATATTTTAAAAAATCTGAAAACAGCATTTGTAAACTTCAAGGAGATACTGGCTAAGTTGATTTATCTATTTTATTAGAGGTTTTAAATAACTAAGCAGATCAAACTGATATTTATTTGACTGTTCCCATGTCTAGTTGATAAAATAAGACTATTTTCCATCAGAATTTTTGTAACCAAACATATAATTGTGCCCTATGGTATAAAATAATTTGACACATCCAAAAGCATCAGAGTAATATTTACATTGTCACTGATGGTTAGAAATTTTGTATTCATTTAAATATATTTAAAATAAAATAAGCAACCATGAGTTTATTCAGTTGTTGTCAAAAAGATGCTCAGTGACTTAACTTCTATCCAGCAGTAACACCTTGATTAATACATACATTCAGAAAGAGACTCAGGGTTGTTCATACGAGCTCTACTGTTTTATCTAAAAACATCAATTAGAGGATGAAAGAAATCTTTCTAAATAAAATGCCATGCATTAACAAACCAGAAGAGAGAGTTTTATTGGTTTTTTTTTCCTTTCCAAAAATGCTCGAGTAATAATAAGTTTTTCTGTCCTGCCCTGAAAACAAACCCAATGTTGTCCATTTGGGGGAAAAGTCAGCATGATAGCTATAATGGCAGAATGGAGAATTCATGTTTTCGTACTTCCATTCTACCCCTGGCTCTTTTCTGATGACCTCAAAAGGTGACACTGATAGGAGACAGAAGGAAAGACAAATAAACCTACTTGTAGCTGCACCCTAAGTTCACATGGAGCCATATAAAGACAATAGGTTGTGGAGTCACACAGATCTGGTACTCATCATTTTAAATTTTATTTTATTTAGCAAACACTTATATGGGTCAAGTTATAGACTAACACAGTTCTAATCCTACAGTAACTCAAATGAGAAAAGTTCTCTTTAAGTATCAATTTTACAGATAAAGAAACTGAGGCACACACAGGTGAAGCGAATGGCCTAGGATCACAAAGCCAGGGAGTGGCAGAGGCTGCACTAAGTGTTATGGTTGGCACACATCATCTTCACCGACACGTATGCGAAACTGTCTCTCCAGATCTTAGCCAAATCACTTAGTGGCCATATTTCCCAGGCACCTAAGCTCTCTGGCTTCAGTTTCTTCAGTTGAAATACTCATACAGTATCTACAGCCCATGACTATTGTTAGGAATGCATATATCACTTTCTGATGGTCCTATATCTTATGAATATCTTCCCAGCACAGATCTACGCAGCAAATTCTTCTCCAGATTTTACCACACTCAAGTGTCAGCTGGACCCAGTTATCACAGTTTTCATTTCAGATCACACATGTATTTGGGAGGGTAGCACATTTCACATTAATACAGTTAGTATTTAATAGTATTTGTGTGCAATAAGACTTTGTAATCTAAAACATATCCCAATATTTTTTACTTATTTTATACCTCTTTCGTTAGACGGCTAGTTGCATCAGGGTGAGCAAATGTGTCTATTTGTGTCCCCTGTGCCCGCAGGAGGCCTGGCACATGGGAGAAATTCAATAAGTACAATTTCACGAACGAGTAAGTGAATGGTTTTCTTATATATATAAAATTTCCATCTACATTTAACAATGAATGCATCTTTGTTAGTAGATACACTATATATTAACAGCATTTTCTAGGAATAAAGCAATATAAGTGATCCAGAAGAAAGGTGTCAAATAGAATTAAAATTGTGCAAATGGAAAAACAAAATAAAAGCTCAAAGGCATTTGACAAATCCTTAAATTATTGATGTATAAATTGGTGTCTTTTTTTCTTTGAGATAAAAATGTGAATTGCATGAATTACACATCTAAGGCTGTGGTTAAAATGAGAACCACCAATCAATAAACGTAAACCAACAAAAATAAACCAACAACAACAACAAAAAACACCAAAAACCAAAAAACTATAAAAACCACAAAGAGCAACCCAAATCACAAGGTGTTTAAATCTCACCCTTCCAGCAGGCTTGATCTGTCAGCTGGCCATAAGAACAAACTCCCAGAGCCACAAGCTTTGAAGGCTGACCCCACTCTAGGAAGCAGAAGGTGAAGGAAATCTCCATATGTGATTACCGAGCATCTTAAACACCCACGTCTCACATTAAATTGCATTCAGGAGACAAAGAGTTGCCCAGTACCTCCACTGCTCACAAATGCTCACAGATGCTCCATGCTGCCATTTCCGGAAGCCAGTAAGCTCCTTGCTTCCTGCCTGTGACTCCAACTTTTACAACTCGATATCAGAACTAAATTAAAAGCAAATCTTAAAGGCAAACTTGCCATGAACCTTATTTTTTTACATTGAGAGATTATTCTAAGGCTTTTATTTTGTTAGTTCAGAGACTTGCATTTCTATACATTCATTCCCTAAGAAGCTGGATCTTCAAAACAGAACACTAAGCTGAGTGGCAACACAATGACTTGCCCTGTAAAAAAAGGGGAAAAAAATACATAAAACTTTTCTAAAATGAAGAGTGAACCTACACAATGACACTGAAATACTTTTACAAAACGGGCTTAAAGGCAAAACCAAAAGATAAATGTATGGATTTAAAATTACTTGCGGGCAAGGCTCCCATCTTAAATATTTGAAGTATTCAGGCCTCCAGGCACCTGTTCAAGTTTGTGCCGATTCTCCCCCAGGCAGCTGCCTCACTGGCCTCCGAGGCCTCAGGCTGTCCTGAACGTGGTCCAGGCAGAATCACTAATGAGCAAGTTCAGCTGGTGCTAAATGACAGGTGTTGGTTCCTGATTGCCTTTAGTGGCATGAGGTAATTCTTAAAAAAGGAAGGAAAGGAGCCATCAAACACTTGTCCTCAAATCCAGCCTTTAATTGTGCTCAAAACGAAATCATACACTAGAGAAATTAATAGGCCAGTAGGGCATAAAGATACCTTTTCTTAATGAATACAAAATCATACACAATGGTAGCACAACAGAGAGGTGACATTGTTAGTGGGATTTGGGGCATTATACAAGGTCCAGGAGTTCATAGGACATGCTCTTGTGACCACTGAAGCCTTGAATCCAGGTAGATAGGTTGACCCGATGGTCCAGAGTCATGAAAAACTGCAAGACCCCACTGTGTCAGCCTCTAGTCCCCAGCCCATGGGTCGCTGACAACTTGTGCATGGAGTGCACTTGCCATAAGAGTGTGAGGCTAGTAATGGTGCCTTCACGACCAGATGGCCACAGAAGTGATCCCAACTCCACCCTCGGATCCAGTGAGACTTTTCTCAGTGACAATATGGCCTGCCCCTGCAATCAGCAAACTGTGCCCCACAGGCCGGATCCAGCTTCCCTTTTGTTTTAATACATTCATGATTTATAAAGGGTTTTTGCATGTTTATGTGGTAAAAAAAAATGAGAAAGATATTTAATGACACATTAAAATTACATGAAATTCAAATTGTAGTGGCTATAAATAAAGTTTTATTGGAACTCAGCCTTGTGCTTATTTGTTCACATATTATTTATGGCTGCTTGTGACAGAGTATTTGTGATAAAGACTGTATCATCCACAGAGCCAGAAATATGCATTGTCTGGTCCTTTACAGAAAATGTTTACCTGGTATTGCCTCTTACCAGCTGCGGTGACAGTTAATTTACTAAGACATTCAGAGGCTCAGTTTTCTCATCTGTACGGGGATATTAATGCTGACTGCAGAGTCTGGGACTATTACATGAGATCAGGTGCCATAAAGTACCTAACATGATGGCAGTAAACGATTACCATTTTTATTCTTAATGGAATGGGAAAGGAGAAGATTTCTCAGTGTCTGGATTGTGATTCTAAACAATGGGAGTGACCACCAGTCCCGCTGAGGCTTCAGGCCGTCCAGAGTGTAGTGGATGTTGTCTTAGTCATCTCCAGCTGCCATAACAAAATGCCATAGACAGTGTGGCTTAACAACGGAAATGTACTTCTCACGGTCTGAAGGTTGGGAGATGCCGTGGTCTGGTTGCCACCGTGGTCTGCTTCCAGTGATAGCTCTCTTTCTGGCTTGCAGACACTCACCTTCTCATTATATTCTCATGGTAGAAAGAGAGAGAATGAGAGACAGTTCTGGTGTTTCTTTTCTTCTTATCCAGTCATGGGGCTGCACCCCCATGACCTCATCTAAACCTAATTACGTCGCAAAGGTCCTACCTCCAAACGCCATCACCTTGGGGATTGGGACTTCGAAATATGACTTTCACAAGGGTAGGAGGCCAGCTTGCGGTTTACAGCAGACGTTGTGATCAAATCCCCAGCAGCTTTGCCACCATTTCCTCCACGTGCAGCAGCATTCGATTTCACACCAGCTTTGGAGAGAACCCTCATCAGTCTCAGCAATGCCCCTGGAGTCGGTAAGAGGGGGACATTTTCAATTGTCTTAATGACTAGAAGGTGCCGTTGATATTAAGTGGCAGCAAGAAAAAATGCACACGTTTCCACACAATTAAAAAAAAAAATCATACCTGAAAAGTCAACGACACTGCTTATGAGAATCCCAGAGTAACATAAACCCTAGACGAACCCTGAGTGTCTAATCGGCACAGGCATCAGGGCATTTTCTGGGAATGCGGGGACAAAATTGTTCTCTCTCCTATACAGAATGGTGAGCAAATGTGAAGCCTCAAGTTGCTACAGCATTTTGGGGATATCGTTCTATGGCTAGGGAATCCAGTTCAAGGGAAAAGAAGCAAGAGAGTGGAACAGAGCCACAAGAATTAGAGAAGAAACAGTACCCTAATCAAGCCACACCTGGCCATTTCCTACCTGTGAGCTTCTCAGTCCTTTCGAGTTTAAATCACTCTGAGTCAGACTTTTTTTTTTTTTTTTTAATTTGCCTATAAGAATAACCAACTACTACAATTGGGACCTGTCTGCAGACTCAGGTTGAAGGTGTACTGACTTGCTCAGGTCAGACTCTTATAAGCCATTATATAAGTACAGAACAGTGATTACTTTTTAATATGTTGAGATCCGTTTACCAGTTATAAAGCATCTCCTATACACTGCTTAACAAACTTAAATTTTACTTAGTGTCACTATGTGCGAAGCTCTATATTCAACTCTGGGAGATGCAGAAAGGAATCAGGCACATTACTAGTCCCCAAGGATTGAATGACCTTGTGGAGAAAAACAACATAGAAATTACAGAATAAATTAAAATAGAAGGCAGCATAAAGCGAAGTGCAGGCTCAACACAGTATTAGAGCCAGAGAAAGAGATTTATTGGCCCCATTAGATCGTCACAACAGCTCTGTGGGGGAGTCAGAACAGATGTTTTTATCCTCATCGTTATAGATTAGGAGATTCAGAAAGGTCCAGTGTGACTGGGGTAATTAGTGACACGTTAATAGTTCTCAGAGATTCTGGCTCAAAGCCCAATATTCATTCCATTCCTCCACAAAACTTCTTAGCAATAACAACAGCATCAGAAAAAGACTATTTCGCATTATTAAACATTTTATAAAGGACTGGTAAAAGAACCCTGGTATATGTTGTCAAGGAATAAAATGAGAAATGTATAAAATAATTGGGAGCAATGGAGACTGTGAAACAGAGGCTACCTGTTCCAATTAAGGGAAACAATCACTCACCTCGTTATTGGCCAATAATGTCAGAATTTTCCACTTTTCAAGAGAGTCATAAATCTAAATCGTATATGGAACTTTATAAAATATTTTAACATTTTAACAAGTTCTATCAATTCTACCTCCAAGATACATGTTGAACCTGTCCACTTTCTTTCATCTCCTTATAATAACCTCCTAAGTGATCTTCTAGATCCAAATTGTATTCCTCTTTTATATATCTGCTACACAGCAGAGCAATCCATTAAAAAAAAAATGAAAGTTACATATAGACTAATAAAGCAGAATAAAGAGTCTAGAATTAAAGCCTGGTATTTGCAGTCAATATTTGATAAGAAAGCCAAGAACGCCCAATAGGAGAAGGATAGTGTCTTCAACAAATGGTTTGGGAAATCTGGAGAAACACACACAGTACAGTAAAATTGGAACCCTATGTCGCTCCACTCACAGAAATTATCTCAAAATGGATCAAAGACTAAACATAAGAACTGAGACCATAAAACTTCTAGAAGAAAATATAAGAAAGAAACATCGATATTGGTCTTAGTGATGATTTTTTAGATATGACACCAAAAGCACACAATAAAAACCCACAAGTAAAAATGAACTAATGGGATTATATCGAACTCAAAAGCTTCAACACAGCAAAAGAAACAATCAACAAAATGAAATGACAACCTACAGAATGGAATACAATTTTTTGCAAACCATATGTTGGTTAAGGGTTAATATTTAAAATGTATAAAGAATTAATGCAACTTATTAACAAAAAGCAAACAATCCAATTAAAAATGGGCAGAAGAGCTAAATAGACATTTTTCTAAAGAGGACATCCAATGGCCAATAGGCATATGAAAAGATGCTCAACATCACTAATCATGATGCAAATCAAATAAAAAACGAGATGTCACCTCACAATCTGTTAGAATGGCTATCATCAAAAAGACAAGAGACAGCATGTGCCGATGAGGATGTCATGAAAAGGGAATACTTACACACTTGGTGAGAATGTAAATTAGCCCAACCATTATGGAAAACCATATGAAGTTTCCTCAAAAAATTAAAAATAGATCTACAATATGATCCGCAATTCCACTTTTGGGCAGGTACCCAATGGAAATGCAAACAGGGTTTTGATTAGATACATGCACACCCATGTTTATTGCAGCATTATTTACAATAGCCAAGATATGGAATCAACCCAAATGCCTATCAATTGAGGAATGAATAAAAAATATGTGATACATATACAAATATATATGTATGTATATACAATGGATTATTATTTGTCCATGAGAAAAGAAGATACTCTATCATTTGCAAAAAGATGAATGAATCTTGAGCATATTATGCTAAGTGATATA
>NW_011888874.1:3211061-3231360 GCF_000151845.1 Pteropus vampyrus
AAATGACAACCTACAGAATGGAATACAATTTTTTGCAAACCATATGTTGGTTAAGGGTTAATATTTAAAATGTATAAAGAATTAATGCAACTTATGAACAAAAAGCAAACAATCCAATTAAAAATGGGCAGAAGAGCTAAATAGACATTTTTCTAAAGAGGACATCCAAAGGCCAATAGGCATATGAAAAGATACTCAACATCACTATCATGATGTAAATCAAATAAAAAATGAGATGTCACCTCACAATCTGCTAGAATGGCTATCATCAAAAAGACAAGAGACAGCATGTGCCGATGAGGATGTAGCGAAAAGGGAATACTTACACACTGTTGGTGAGAATGTAAATTAGCCCAACCATTATGGAAAACCGTATGAAGTTTCCTCAAAAAATTAAAAATAGATCTACAATATGATCCACAATTCCACTTTTGGGCATGTACCCAATGGAAATGCAAACAGGGTTTTGATTAGATACATGCACGCCCATGTTTATTGCAGCATTATTTACAATAGCCAAGATATGGAACCAACCCAAATGCCCATCAATTGAGGAATGAATAAAAATATGTGATACATATACAAATATATATGTATGTACATACAATGGATTATTATTTGTCCATGAGAAAAGAAGATACTCTATCATTTGCAAAAAGATGAATGAATCTTGAGCATATTATGCTAAGTGATATAAGTCAGACAGAAAAGGCAAGTACTGTATATCACTTATATGTGGAATCTTAAAAAAAATGTCAAACCTGTAAAAAGCAGAGAGTAAAATAGTGGCTGTCAGGGGGTTGGGAATGGGAGGATGAGACCGATGGCGTTTAAAGGTACGAATTTGTAACGAGTAGTAAATAAGCCATAGAGATCTAATGCACAGTAGAATGAAACAGTCAATAATACTGCACAATAGTGATATAATGTGCTAAATACTGCTTTGGTGGTGATCATATAACAGTGTATAAAAGTAACACATTGTACACTTTAAATTTAAAAATAAAGTAACAATCAGCAAAAAATAAAATAAAAAATAAAGGTTATCATCCTTTTAACCACCCTACACATTTATCAGTCAGAATCTAATCATGAAAGCCCAGCCATTTCAGATAGTACAGGAATACCAGACCTATTATAAGGGTTACGCAAATGTGGGAGGAGCCTAAACACCGAAGTCAGCAACAACAAAAAGAGAGGTAGAGTCAGTGACCCATCACCTAATACACTAGAGTGAGTGGAAACTTAATCCCACTGCGTGTGTGTGTGTGTGTGTGTGTGTTTAAATGTGTTTATATATGTGTGTATACACCCCCAGGTATCAGATGAAATTCTGACTCAGGCACACTACGACGTAAGTAGAATCCCCTGCAGAGTTCAACCTCCGCAGAGCTCATTTCTCACTGGGGGTACTTCATGTTTTATATTTAAAAAGAAGTGACCAGATCACCTCTTATTTTCCCAAAGTATCATCATAAAGATCATTCTTTATCCAAAGACCAATATTTCAAATTAGAAAAGTCACAACAAACACTTAATAAATCAAAGTTATTCTAAGAACCAAAGAAACTTGCCAAGAATATGCCCAAGCTTTTCTAACTATTCAGTATTTTTAAGTTCTCTTGTTTACAAACTAGAGAGAGTCACATCATCCAATTGTAGATATTCAGGCTTTATAGACAGTTTGGTTTCATGAGTTGCTGTACATCTTATTTCCTGATATATGAAGAGGGAGAAATCTCACCTAACCTTCTCCAGAGACCCCTAAGACAATGATGCTTTTAAAGATTTGGGTAACTAAGCGGCACTCCCTGGAACAGGCTGACTTGATGAAGCACCACATTACTCAAGGGAGGTCTCAGAGAATTCTCTGCAGTTACTCTCATGCTGTCTAATACAAACCATGCACATCATAAATATTTGTTGAATAAATGATTGAATGGAATAAATAAAAAAGAAACTGAAGCTAATATAGATACAAGATTCTCTAGAATTTGAAGCTTTACTTTCTGGCATGACCAAGCAATGATAGAATTTAATACGAAAGGGCTTTCCAAAACAAAGTCTGGTTGCTAGCACTGACCTTGAGATAGCAGCAAGTGTGTGCGAGGCACGGAGATACACTAGTCATTCCGTCTGCACAGATGACATACCTGGGGTCAGGCCATTCTCTATTTATACTAATTCTTCACATACTAGACATTTGATCTGGGATGTTAAATTCTTTATAACCAACACAGCCATTGTCAAACCCATCAAACTCTTGGTGAGATCTGCTTTTAAATGTTGTGCTCTTATGTGCACTGTGGTGGGTGCGACCTGAATCTAATATTTTATTCAGTAAATTAAACATGAAACGCACAATGAGATAATAGGCCAGACTTCAGGCAAAGTTATTTCTTCTTAATATTTATCCACAAAGAAATTTAAAAAAGAAGAACAAAGGTTGACACCTTTCAGATGGGTGAGAAGTAAATTAAATCCTCATCGTGTCCCCATCACCAATAGAAAACACATCCGAGAGCTCTAATGTCTTTCGACATTAAATTACATGCATGTCAAATTTTATAACTGATTATAACTCATTTCTATACAACACAGGAATTTCTCCACAACTACTGTACATTGTAAATGCCAATTGTAAGGGCGAAAAGAATGACAATCTTACAGATAATGTGGGTAGCAGAGCAAAACCTGTTTACGCCTGTTGAGCTATATAGCTGTTTCTGTTTTTTTCCTTTTAAACACATTTGAAATTAAGTCAACACAAGAACATGCTAGGAAATTCTGTCTCCTGGGTTACTAAAGTAAAATAAAATACAATACAGAAGATCGAGATCTTTTTTACAGATCCTATAGACTGTCTGTCCATACTTGCCTCCAGAAGAATTATTGGATGGACTTCGCTTTGCAATCTCAGTAAAGTAGAATAAATATTTCCGATTTCTTCATTAGTTTTCTAGTCTAGATTATAGTTCTCTGTATATCTGAAAGTGTGCCCATTATAGCTCTAAGGTTTTAGGGTATTCTCTAAGATATCAATGAGTTCTACTATTTTTGTTTTCTGTGTCTTAATGATTTCTTCTAAATCACTGTGGTCTTTAATTTTATTCATTAACCAGCAATACTACTTTTCACTTCAATCTAATGAAACAATTTCACTGCATTGTTTTTGTTTAAACTTTCCCTCCTCTTCTATCTCTTCCCCTCTATTTTCATTTTTTTCCTCTTTTCTCATCTTTATCTCACTCCTTTCTCATGGTCTATAAGATTCTGCATGGTTGGGTCTTGTTTTTCTCTTTTCTCCCCTCTTCCCCCTCATTTGTTTCCCACACATATTAGTCTCCAGCCCTAAACTTATCATTTTCCAACTAAGAGTCTTCATGTTTGCTATTTTTTTTTTTTTTGGCTTAGAATGCTCCTTTTCAAGGTTATCATGGACAACTATGCATTGTGTACAGCACAACTTCAAGGTGACATTCATTTGTACTACGTTATTACTGGTTTCCCCAGAATTTTGAAACATAGTGGCCTGATCGTCTACTCTAAGAAACTCAGTTTATACATTATATCTTTAGGTCTTTTCTCACAACCATATGCAAAGTCCCTCTACTCATCTTTCCTATCCAGTAACTCTGTTGGTTTCATTCATAACACTCATGAAAAGCAGTAAAAATGCCATAATTTAGTTGTTACATATTAATCATATTCCTTCTTTAGGCCAAAGTTTCTTGAGTTTCGTGACCTTATACTAAGTTGTGTTTTGCAATATCTGTAATATCTTAAACCATGCCTGGCACATACAAAGCCCTCTATAAATCAGTGTTGCGTAAATAAAAACACAAATGAATAAATTAGTGAATAATTTTTTTTGGACACATTCATTTTTATTTCTCAATGCTAGGTCCTCATTAAAATTAGAGTAAATACCAGCCTCACGATAATGGTCTCACCATCGGTTGTGTGAAACATCACTTCCTTGGTTCCATGAATTTTTCTTTTCATTGAAGCCTTTTGATTAACATTTAGCTGTGCCCATGAAATATAGCTTACTGATTAACTCCATTTCCTCATTTTTGCTGATGCACATAGTGTGTTTGATGACAGCAATTTGTAAGTAAGACCTGAGTGGAAGTTAATATAGGATGGTAGATGGGGGAGGAGGTAGAAGAGAGTTGATCGATGGAGAGATCAGAGCACCCCATAGAGATTTTCCATCTAGTTTATGGTTCTATCCAAGGCCTGGCTGTTCACTGCTTAGCGAGAAGTAAGACCGATGATTGTGACACCCTATACTTTGTACCTTCTGTCTACATGATTTCAATACAGTGGTGGGCTCCCTGCACTTTATAGCTATCTGCAAGGGGTTCTCAGTTTTGCTCTTTGATGCCTCGAAAGGCTACTCGGCCAAAAACAACCCAGAAATGGAGAACAGGAAGGAGTTGTTTATACCTCTAGGAGCAATTTTCTTCTGTAAAGGTATGGGATTTTGTGGCTAAATGTCCTAGGCTCTCTCCATCTTTAGTGGGACACTTTGGAAGCAGTTTCTACACTGTTACTCAAAGGGTAGAGCCACAGTCATCAGAAGCCAATGATGGGTTCAGTAGTGGGTTTATCCTTTCTCCATCTCATTTTCCTCACCTTGTCACCAGCAAGTTTTGAAATCTCCTCCCAAATAACTACCTGGACCCAAGTATTTGCCTTAGTATCCACTTTGGGGGGGGACCCAAACAGACAAGGACCTTTAACTTGTGTCCTCTCATTTAATTTGCATCCTATCCATCCTCTTCACAGGAACTTCTGTCATAGTTTTTCATTATTGCTTGATAAAAAATTTAGACTTTTTTTAAAGTAAAAAAAATTCCTGAAGTAAACATAAATTGATAAAAATCAAGTTGTTTAAGAGCTATGCATCCCAAAGCTGAGCATTCTTATTTAAGCCAAGTTGCTTCTTTTGATCAAGATGATCCCATCTTTTTACGATGGACCCATCATCCTTATAGTTGTCTAGTAACATAAAATCTGGTACGATCTAGTAGTTGTAGACAAGCAGACTAGATGAGGTTACTAAAACTCTCTTTTACTTCCTATTTTGTTTCTAACAGTACTTTTCTAGGGTCATTGCTATGGTTGGAAATGCTAATGGTATGTATTCACTCAAAATTGGAGAGATGAGTAGATTTTCCAAAATTATCTTAAAGAAAATTTAAATGTCAGATTTTCATCCTTACTTAATCTCATGAAAAGTATTTGGAAAAACTTTTTTTTATGAAGTGCTTCAAATTATTATAACTCTGAAGGTGATGGTCGTGATTAGAAACTGTTCAGGCATGCAAACACCCACATTTAGTTAGATAAGACTCATCTTTGTATATGTAAGCATTTAAATTCCTGGCTCACTGTTAGATTAATAATGCTGTTTATCTATCATTACTGTTCCTCTCTTTTTTAAACTTATCTCCACTCTCTGGGAAACAGAAGTGGCAAATTTTAATGTACATTGAATCAGTGCCACAATGCTTTTCAGAAACTACTGAGAAAACACAACAACAGATATCTCTCTGGAATCCTCAACCTTTTAAACAAAACTCTGAGAGTTTTGAGATAGTAAATCATAGAGCCAAGATTTGAATCCAGGCCACTGGACTCCAGAGCCAGTAAATATTAAGTAATATTTAAGTAGATATTCTTCAAATCAGATAAAGCTAAAAATATTCAGTGAATGAGATATAAACCTAAAAGCAACAAACAAATAAGACAAACAGAGATTCATGGACATGGACAAGAGACTAGTGGTTTCCAGAGGGTAGGGGTGAGAGGGGGACGGGGGAGATAAAGTAAAGGGAGTCAAATACATGGTGACAGAAAGGAATCTAACAACTGGCGGTGAACACACAATGCAATATATATATATATATATGCCTTACTATTGAATTGTACACCTGAAACTTACTGGATTTCATTAACCAATGTCACCATAATAAAAATAAATACATTTAAAAAAATAAAATAAAATACTTAATCAAACTTAATTACTTTATTATTAAATCAAACTTAAAATTAAAAATATATTCAGTGAGAATCTACTACAATCAAATCACCATTCCAGAAGTAACTGGTCTTGGTATATCTTTGAAGTACAATTGATTATATGGTTAACAGTGGTGCTATTGACACGGATGTCACAAACATGACATCTTAGAAAGTTGAAAACATTAATTGCAGATTCAGAAGTACAACCTTATGAAATATGCTTAACATTTTTTTTTCCTGATGATGAAACTAAAGTTTGGGGAGGTGAAATAAATTACCCCAATTCACACATTTTGTGAGCCACAATTTGAACTTAGGCAGCCTGACTGTTCTCCCAATCTAATTGATTATGTCTCTACCATATTCAAATTATGGTGCTAAAATAACTGCCATGGATTAATCTTAGCATCTCTTTTAATTGCTTACTAACTCTCTAACTTTACTAACAAAAAGGAATTTTCATTTGACCAAATACGCATTCAATCTGAGGGCTGGAACTGTTCATTGTAGGAAATATGAGAATGGACTTAAACAGGATTGTAAAAATGGAGTAGACCTGGGTAAGTGGAAAATCAATGGAGATATTTCTAGGCAAAAGGAGCTGGCTTTACATATGAAAGATTCATGCGTGGCAGCGAAATAACAATGATACTATTATCTTTATAATAGATAAAAGTTATCAGATGCTTACTTTGTTCCAAGCATGTACATATCATATGCTTCCTAATGTTCATTTTACAAGTGAACAGTCAATAGTGTAGAGGGGTAAAGTAATTTACCCAAGTCACACGTCTAGTAAATTTCAAAGTTGAGTCTTGAACTGAAGCATGTCTAATTTCAAACCTATCTTGTCAAGCTTTTGCAATACTATTGACAATTAGGAACAAAAGAAATTTTTTTAATTAAGAGCTTTTTCTCCCAATGCTGGAAAGATGGCAGTCAGTGGAAGTTGCAAATCACAGACTTCTCACTCAATGTTCAGTGCAAAGCTGCTTCTTGAGTATGTGCTCAGGAAACGCAAGAGAGCTCACTTCCAGACATGGACAGACTCACCGGAAGGAGCCTGTAACTAGGCCAGACTGCTCAGTACCTAATAACTCTGGGGTGTTGCTACAACGATTTCATGATGGCATCTTAATTTAGAGCAACCTGTTCTCATTGAGGAGCTAGAGACTCTGTGGAAAGAACTTAACACAATGTAATCCCTTGTCTCTGAAGATGATGGAGCTGGTCACACTTCCTTGAAAGCTAGAACTTGCTGTTTGGATGAATTTCTTAGTGAAACTCATCCTGAAGCCCTAAACTTGGGTGATATTTTTTGACTCTACATTTTTTGGTACATCTGCTTCAGTGCATGCTGTATTCTAACTTGCGTTATTAATACTTTTTCACCTGACACATCTTTCCTCCTGAATCACCAATATTTACAGGCAGAAACCTAGTCTGAATTACTTATGTGATTACATTCCCTATAAGTAGTATCTTTAATCACGTCTTGCAGAAGTATAGGTCTACATTTGTTGAATAATTAGTTGATTCATTTAGTTACAAATGAAAGGTAAAGAATTGCAACCATGACCAGAGCCTTCATTTTTTAAAAAATATTCTTATGATTCATGTCTGCTTTCAAAAGTCCAGAGATGGCATTGCTATTGATCGGGCCAAGCACATCCTGGTGAATCTTCAGGGTAACATGACCCAAAGTATGACACTGAACATGTTTTTATAATTTCTTTATTATTCATGTTACTTGGCTTCTCATACTGTAACATTCAGGAAAAATATGCACAAATATCTGAAAGTCTTCATAAGAGGAAAAGTTGAATAATAAGCATTGGAATTTCTCTTTGAAGAGTTGTTGTTTTTATCCATGTACAAGTTGACCTTCTCATGTGGTGCGCACATGACAAGGCTTTCAGACTGAAACCAGAGACACAGCCGTGCTCAAATCTCACCCTCCTTCTGTCCTTTGATGTTTTATTTGAATGTTTGTATTGTCCCCAAAGGAATTAAGACAAAATACTTCACAAGGGCTTAGAACATCAAATGTGAACCACTTTCTTTTAAACTGAAAAATAAAATCAGTGGCAGAACAACTGTAATAAATATCATATATTTATAATCAATAATATATATTAGTCAATAAATATATATTATTTTTATATATAGTGTGTGTATGGTATAGAACTAGCATGTTAGGTATGATATACATAAGCAAAGGAGAAATCAAATGCATTAAGATAGATATTATATTATTATAATTATTAATTTTTTAAAAAGAATTTGAGGAATATCTGTATTTTTACCAAAAGGCATATAGGCCCTTTTACCTCTGTTACATTATTAAATTGTGGTTTTAAAGTTAATCAATTAACTTGAATATGTAATACATTCACAACATTTTTTTTAAGAGTAAAGGTTAAAAGTGAAAAGAATTGTTATAACATCCTCCCCTCCCCTCTCCTCACCTCGTTTAGTGTCCGTCCTTGGAGGAAACCATTATTACCAATTCTGAACTTGGACTTGCAGAGATTTTACACATTCGGTTTCTGTCAGTACAATCTAAACCTACCCATTTTATACTATTTAAGAGTTTCATAATGTCCCACGGTATTTATGTTACATTTTACTGTATTTGTTTACTCTAATGGAATGAAATTCGGAACATTTTACTATTGTTTTATATCTCCCTCTGCAATGCTACTTAAAGTGTGGACTGAAGACTTTGACTTTCTATAAAATTTTTATTACTGATCTGCAACAAAATAATGGAAATTGTTCATTAGTATTTAGAAACTTTAATAGCAAATTGATAATGTTATAATAACTCAGCATATATTCACTGTATTTTACAAAATTATTAGTCTACAACAGATTGTGGGGAAAAAGCTCTATTACTGTTTGAGAAATACAGCACTTGGTTCAGACTCATAAAAAATAACTAATATAGTGTACGCACTGACTAAATATCTGTGGAAAGAATAAATGAGTATGTGTTTTCTTTCCAGCTTTATTGAGTTATGATTGACAAAACCTGTACACATTTAGGGTGCACAACATGATTTTTTTGATTTGTGTATACATTTTTAAATGATTACCATAATCAAATTAACTAACATATCCATCACCTCATTTAGTTACTGTTGGAGTGTGTGTGTGTGTGTGTGTGTAGTGAGAACACTTTAGATCTACTGTCTTAGTAAATTTCAAGTATACAGTCCATTTTTATTGACTATACCCACCATGCAGTACAGTAGGTCTCCAAGAATTGTTCATCTTATAACTGAAAGTTTGTACCCTTTAATCAATATCTACTTATTTTCTCACTCCTCAGCTTTTCTGTTACTATGAGTTTGACTTATTTTTTTTAAGATTACACATATAAGTGAGATCATGTGATATTTGTCTTTATCTGGCTTATTTTACTTAATATAGTTTTCTCCAGATTCATCCATGTTGTAGCAAAAATCAGGACTTCATTTTTTTAAGGCAAGTAATATTTCAGTGTGTGTGTTTATGTGTATGTGTGTGTAATTTTTAACCTTATATATTTATCTATCGACTTAGTTTTTTCCATATCTCGGCCACTGTAAATAATGCTGCAATGAATATGAGAGTCCAGCTATCTCTTCAAAATAGTGATTTTATTTATTTTGGATATATACCCAGAAGTGGGTTTGCTGAATCATATGATAGTTCTATTTTTAATTTTTAGAAGAATATTCATATTGTTTTTCATAACAGCTGTATCAGTTTACATTCCCACCAACAATGTCCAAGGTTCCCTTTTCTTCACATTGTTTCCAACACATGTTATCTCCTGTCTTTTTGATGGTAACCATCCTAACAGGTGTGAGATGATATTTTATTGCAGTTTAGATGTGCATTTCTCAGATGGACAGTAATGTTGTGTATTTTTTCATGTACCTACAGAACCACAAATGACCACAAATAGCTAAAGGAATTTTGAGCAAGTAAAACAAAGCGGAAAGTATCACATTTCCTGATTTCAAATTATACTACAAAGCTATAGTAATCAAAACAGTATGACACTTGTATAGAAACAGAAATATAAGCCAATACAACAAAATCGAACTTGTGCATATGAGGTCAACACATTTTCAGAAATGAGCTTGTGCATATGAGGTCAACACATTTTCAACAAAAGAACCAAGAATACACAATGGAGAAAGGATATTTTTTTCAATAAATGGTATTGAGAAAACAGGATATCCATATGAAAAGGAGTGAAACTGGACTCTTAACTTATACCATACACAAAAATTAACTCAGATCGATTAAAGACTTGACTGTAAGATTTAAAGCTATAAAACTAGAAGAAAATATAGGGAGAAGGTTCATTGACATTGATGTCAGCAATTATATTTTGAATTTGACACCAAAAGTAAAGGCAACAAAAGCAAAAACAAACAAACAAACAAACAAACAACAAACTAGTGAGAATACTTAAAACTAAAAGGTTTCTTCTGTACAGCAAAGGAAAGTATCAACAAAATTAAAAGTCATTCTACAACCTACTAAATGAACAAAAATATTTGTAAATCATATATCTGATAAGTGGTTAATATCCAAAATATATAAAGAACTCATACAACTTAATAGCCAAAAACAACAACAACAAAAACAATTTTAAATGGGCAAAGGATCTGAATAGGTATTTTTGTCATGAGGACATACAGAATGGCTCCTACCTCCCTTAGAAAACCAGGTTCTTAGCTTTCACTCATATGGATCAAAAGGGTGAAGGAGGTCAATGGCCATTCCAACCTGACTGTGAGACAGCAAATCCAGAGAAAGGAATAAACATTGATCCAGTCTTACCTTGGAGGTGTTCATGAATAAGCCAGTGTATCTCCTCTGGGTAAGTAAATGTGAAAGGATTTTTCCAGGATTTCTGAGAAAGTTGAAGTGCTGACAGAATGCTTCTTTTTTATGGGCAGACACTAGAAGGTGAGAATGGAGAGTTTCTTCTTGTATAGAGAAGAAACAAGTTCAGCTCTGAATCTTAGAGTGGGGAAAGATAGTTATTTAAATGGAAATGTAAAGGGGAGTGAGAAGGTGACTAACGTTGCAATCTGGAAAAAGCCAACATTTAAAGGTTAGAAGGAGAAAGCTAGCTATGTTAGTAAAAGGGAAAAAAAATATATTGCCCATGATCATGCTGAATGTACTGTTCCAATTACGTTTTTATTAATTAAATAAATCAGTATAAAAGAAGATTGATGTTGATAAGAATGACATTGATCAAAATTTCTACTCACAATAAAAATATATTTTTAGATCAAATGACTTTTTTAGAATGTGTGAAGATGTGTTTGCTGAGCGTGTGGAGTGAGAGCTGCTGTTCTTGCTAAGTATAGTACATGCTGCTAGGAAATAAAACAAACAGGTGTGAACCACCCAGTTGTCCCTGATGCCTCAGCAAATCTCACACCCACCACTGAAAATGTCAAACTCAGTTTTGAGCCTATAACTCATATCTGTAAAATTGGTATTTGAACTTCTTTAGCTTTCTGTTAGCATTGCTTCAGAAAAAATAATTACTAGGTACCTAAATAAACACAGAGATTATAATAATCCATTAAATAGTATGCTGGAAAATGATGGGACACATACCTTATTTTTTAAATAGACAATTATGCAGGCAAATCAATTTTTTAGTGTGAGCGGAATTTCGAATAATGCTACTCTCTTTAAAAATCCTTTGCCAGACAGTTGACAAGTTTCCAAATGTCGAACTCATGAGTTTCTTAGGTTGCTATATATTATTTCTGATACAGTGGCATCTGCTATAACTAAGTCCCCAAATAACAAGGGCTTAAACAAGATAATTTCTCTTCCACAGGAATCTGGGGCTCACATGACACAGAGAACCCACCCTCTTTAATATAGTTATTTTTCAGTCCCTGGGTATTGTCCATATCCTCATAGTCCAAAGTAAGTCACAAGTATTTTACCTAATATGAAGGGAGAAAAGTAAGAGGAGACCACATACCTCATTTTAAAGACATGAATTCATTCCGCTCATATTCTATGTGACAGAGTTGAATAACATGGCTACAAAGAAGCTTATCAAGTGAACTCTTGTCTGGAAAGTCATTGGCATCATTGGCACAATAAAAATCTTGAGGTTCTAGGACTATGATAAATGAGCACAGCAAGAATTTTAAAGGCTGGTAGCAATATTCACAACAATCGATTTAGGAAATGGAGGAATCAACTGCTCCTGGGGAAAGTTTCTCAACCAAAATTGTCAACACAGAACCTACAAAAAGAAAGATAGATATGCTTGATTACATAAAATTAAAAAATTTTGCATGGCAAGTCAATTAGCAAATGATAAATTTTGAGAAAAATCTTAAAATACAGATGCTAATAAAAGTTAAATGTACTTACAGTCCAAAGGTCAAGATGAAATGATAGGGAAAAGGCATACATCACAGTAGAAAACAAATCCAAATACCCAAAAGAGTATGCAAATATGGTCAAACCCACTAGCAAGAAAATGTAAATTAAAGCAATAAGATATCACTTTAAACCCATCATACTACAAGATTTTTGAAAGTTTCAAGACCTATTCCAATATAAGTGCAAAGAAAGGGGTATACTAGTTTACTGTTGGGGGAAAGAGAAATTATTATATCTTTTTAAAAACCAATCTGGTAACACTGGAAGTTTTAAAACATCTTTTAGATCCCACACATAGGAATCTATTACATAGACACAGAAGAATCAACTGGTAAGATCATAGGTATTAGTGCTTATGAAGGTTTGGTTAGTAGTGACAAAAACCTGGAAAAAGAGTGAATGCCTAGCAACGGCAAATAGATGAATAAATTATTAAGCTCCTATATGACGGACTAGATAAGAATTACTACTTAAGAGAATAAAAATTATATTCTATTAAGTCATCGTAAGAGAATTAGTATAAAAATTATGAGAATTAAAGTTATACATTCATTAAGAATATGCATATTCTTAATATATATATTTAGAGCTATAACAATTGCTTTTGAAAGACTTTCATGAGGTATTATTGTGTGAAAGAAAGATGCAGAAGCTAAGTGTATGAATGTATCCATGTTCTATAAACACCTGAATTGTGTTCCACAAAAAGATATGTTGAAGTCCTAATCCCCAGTACCTTTAAACGTGACTTTATTTGCAAATTGGGCTTTTAAAACAATATGATTAGCGTCCTTGTAAGAAGAGAGACATAGACATGCACAGGGGAGAATGTTAGGTGAAGACAGAGGCTGAGATTGGAGTGATGTGTCTACAAGCCATAAAACACCAAGAATTGCTGGCAATCCCCAGAAGCTAGGAAAGATGCATGGATCAAATGTTATCTCACAACTTCCATAAGGAAACAACCCTGACAATGTCTGGCTTTGGGTCTTCTGGGTTCCACAACCACAATAGAGTAAATATCTGTAGTTTTAAGCTACCCAGGGTAATGGCATTGCTACAGTCACCCTAAGAAACGAAGACAACGCCTAACTACCCAACCCTACATTTCGCTATGTAAGCATGGGAGAGAGCACACAGGGGAAAAACAAGAGGATAGTATGTCAAAAATAAATTAAAGAAAGTTTTAGAAAAAAAAATGTCATTTTCCATAAATGTGTAAAACATTTTAAATTAATAACTTAAAACACAAACACATACATTTATATGCTTCTTCAACTCAAATACCAAACTGAGATTATGATGACACTATCTTGGGGTGGTTGGGCTTGTCTTTTTCTTCTTTCTATCTTCTGAATAATATATAAGTGAATATTACTTTTTTTTTCTTTCTCAGAAATACAATTCTGGTCCAGTGAATCTGTTACCTCTTTACATTAACTTTATCTTTTGATTGTAGAAAATACCTAAGGACTGCCACTTTTTTTTTTTTTTGACATTGTGGTCTAATTTGAGATTATATTGAGTTAGACAAGATTGAAGTTTCTCCATAAACAGCCACTTATACGTTTTTACAACAATCTTGTTTACGTAGCATTCACGAATTGTACAAATTAAACAATTCTTTAATAGCATACATCAAGCTCAAGGTACATGGAAGAACAAACTGTTATGAATGTAATCATTAAATTATCATTAACATACACTGTGATGCTTGTATTGCATGTTGAATAATTCTTCAAGCATTATTCAATTCCATTAGTAACTTGTAATGGTAGTTAATTTTGTCTGAAAAACTATCCCCTTTCTTGATTTTATTCTTAGAATATTTATGAATATCTCATCTTTTTCTATTGCCATTCTCCTCAACAATATAACATTATTATGATTGTAAGTTTTTATTGAGTATATCTGATATTTAAAATAATGTAATACAAGTATACATAAAATTTGACCTAAATGTAGGTCAATTAACTGCATTCTGGTTGGTGCAAGAATTTTCCTCCAAGGCTGTGATGTTTATATGTTGCTAAGATACAAGACAAAGATGTTAGCTTGACCGTCTTTATACAATAGAGTATATTCCACTAACTCGGCTTCTGAACAAATGAGTACAAATTGACAATAGTCTAAAATATTTTTTAAAAAATGAATATTAAATGCTATATGAAAACATTACATAGAAATATAAAACAATCAAAGAACTGCAAAGTAAAAATAAAGGAAGAAACACAAAGTAGTAATTAAAAGGGCTTTAATAATTAAATGTGCTATTATTAAAGTAATACTAAACACATATTGCAAATTTCAGATCAAAATACTTTATAATTCATTTTCATAACTTCCCTCTAATGCAGAGGAGTAAGCATTCACTTTCGCATAATGTGAATTTTTAATAACTGGTCCAGTCTGGTCCAAAGAACAGAAATTTATTACTTATAGTTAATTTTTTTTTTTCTGGTGACAAGCCATTTTCCAAGCAGATCATCCACTTCAACACAGAAATACAAAAATTACTACATAGTCACAATATGGTGCTATATCTTATTATAAAAAGTTGCCAACATAGGTGAGCCATCAAGGCTACTAGTTATGTTACTCTATCAGTCAAGTTGTTAAGAGGATAGCCCATGAATTTCACTAGGATATTTTTTGATGAAAATCTTTCATTGCAAGGCAAAGTCGATTCTCAGTCCAGCAGGAAAAATTTGTATCAGCTACATGTTGAACTTCTTAAATATTGAACAAATTAGAAGAGTGATAACCTTTAAAAGTAAAAGACATAGATAATCTGACAGATGTAGCAAGACGCAGGGTAATCAAGATGCCTCCACAGTGAAGTAAAATATTTTAATGGAAGTACAATAATTGATCAAAGAGACATTCAGGCCTCCTGGGTCTGGACTGAGGCTATCCCAAGTCCTTAAATCTGCCATAAAGCCCTAATGGACACCCAGGGGGACACTTCTGACAATTTATTTCAGTTTAAGTGAATTCTGGGAACTTAAATTACCAGAGAGAACCTAGTCACTCTTTAGATTTGCTTGCAGTTTCTGTTTCTGATTACTTAATGGATTAAATTAAAATTTTTCATTATTATTTCTTGATAAGCAACAAATAATTAAAAGTTATGTCATTGAATAGCTTGACCTATAAGTAAAACTCATTTGCTGAAAGGATCTGAGTTTTATCATTTTTAAACATTTATAATCCTCTCTCATTGCTTACTCAAAACTAGTTCAAAACATCCTTTATGCTAGTATAAGTTTCATCACTTTTTCAAAAAAAAATTTGTATTACTTATATAATAGCGATGATAACACACTATGTTAACCAACCACAAATTTATGCTAACCTACTAGCATTAGAACAGAATCTTAACTTTCAGAGATCCTTGTGAAATTACTCTTTTTTTCTCAAATAACAGCAAAATGACTGTGGAAAGGAGTCAGTTTATTGCCTTGTATAATGTGAAGTTTCTCCAAATAGCTTGTTCAAGTATACAATGGTTTTGAATCTCACTATGCCCACCATCTGGAATGGAGCTGCCATTGATTTTATTCTGCTAGCTGAACAAGGAGGAGTATAATTTTGAAAAGAAAAAAGAAAAGAAAAACAAAATCAGGATCCTGAAGGCCATATATTTTAGGCATTTTAGGTTTAAAAAATACATTGTGCTCATAGTGACAGACCCCTCTCCCACCTCAAATTTGTTTTCTTTCAGTATCCAGATCATTGAAAATAATTCATTAAATACCTTAAGCTGAATACTTCTATAAATTCTTCCTCCTCTTTAAAGTTCATGACTAGATATAAAAATATGAAAATTAAAAGAGTCTAACAAAAATGAAGACCCCTTGTAAACCACTCCTGGTTTCCAAATATGAATACTCATAATTTTAATTTATTTTTATTAAATTATAAAATTTATACAACAGAATTTGCCCATGTTAAGTGCTTTATTTGATGAGTTTTAGTGAATGTGAATAGTTTTATCATCACTCCTAAAATCAAGAGATAGGGGATTTATATCACTCCCGAAAGGTCTCTCAAACTCAGTTGAATTAAATTTTCCTCCTTCACTCCCAGCCCTTGGCACTTTGCGTTTTCTGTCACTAAAATTTTTACTATCTGTATAACTACATATAAATTAAATCATAGATTATATGTGTCTGTATTCTTCCACTTAGCGTAAAATTTGATCTTGGTACTTTACCTAATGTAAACAACCCGCATATTTTTATTGTAGTATTTAGACTATTTACATATATTGTAATTACCAGTATGATGTCTATGTTGTCTATTTGTTTCATTCATTTCTTGTTATCTTTTTCTCTGTCTCTGCCTTTTATGTGAATTATTTGTAGTTTTATCTCGGCTTTAGCATTCTCAGTGGGTTCTCTTTGTTTTTTGTTGTAGTTGTTCCAGGTTTACAATTACATCTTTAACTTATCCGGTCTATACTTTAACATAATTCTACTTAATGTAGACTATAACACCTTAAAACAGTATATTCTCATTTTCTCCTTCCTCTTTGACATGTTATAAAACTCATAACACAGTGTTATTATATTTGCTTTAAACAGTCATTTATCTTTTCGAGAGCTGAAGAGCAAAATCTGTTATATTTATTTATATATTTACCATTAATACTATCCTTTATTTATTTATTTTTGTAGATCTAAAGAATTTAGGAAATTAAAAAAAAAATTGCAGTACAAATCTACTGATGATGAATTCTCTTAGCTTTTTGTGTTCTCCAGTAACATTTTCCCCCTTTATGTTTGGAATATATATTTTCTAAGTATAGAATTCTGAATCGACAGTATTTTTTAAGTTTTTTAAATATGTGGTTTTATTTTTTCTGGCCTCTGTATTTGATGAAAGATCAGCCAACATTCTTATCTTTGTTTTTCTTAATATAAAGTGTCTTATTTCTCCAACAGCTTTTAAGAATTTTCCTTTGTCACTTAATTTAATAATTGAAGCTCTTGGAGTGATTTTCTTCATGTTCATTTTGCTTGGTGTGCATTGAGCTTATTGTTATTATCGGAGTTTTACTTTTCTTATGAAATTGGAAAACTATAAGCTATTATTTCTTCAATTTTTTTTTTTTTCTGACAAATCTTTCAGATCCTTTTAGGGATTCAAATTACAAGTACTTTTGACCAGTTGATATTTTTCTTCAGGTTTTTGCGGATCTGTTCTTTTTGCTGTTATTATTGTTGCTGTATATCTGTTTTTAAGTATTTTTTCTTTCTGTGCTTCATTTGAAAAGTTTTGATGTCTGTATTTTTTAAGACTGCTGGTTTTATTTTTCTTCTGCAATGACTAATATACATATAGTATATTTTTAATTTCAGATATTGTGTTATTCATCTGTAGCTGTTTCATTTGATTTTTTGAATATCTGTTCTATTTCCCTTCATCAAATTTAAGTTATTGTTTACACCTTTGAGTATACTTGTAACATATAATAAATTTTTAAGCTCTTTATCTACTAATTCAGTCATTTCTATATTATTTTCTTTATGGAATTTCCCTATTGTTTTTTATTCATTTGAAGAGTATTGGATTTTGTTCTGGTACTTTATTAAATATCTAAGTTACCAATTCGATCCTTTTGAGGCTAGCTTTTGTTTCTGGGACAATTTAGCTCTGCTACTAAGGCATGCGTACTTAATACTTTCTAGGTACTTTACCTAATGTCCTGTATATATATGAGTAACTTCCACTTTGTCTGGCAGAAACACCAAACAGTCTCAGGCCTGCGTGAGTTCTGGGAAAGGTTTTGGGCAATGTCTCTTTGGTGGTTCTTTCTCAGTCTTCAGTACGTTTCTTCTTACACATGAACAGATTATTTCTCAGACAAAGAGCCAAAACTCCCTTTTTTCCTATGTGCAGCTCTTTCCTTTTACATACTCTGTCTTGCATAATCTAGCCTCCTTTTGCCTTTTAAACTCTTATTTCTGTCTTCTTGACACATTAAGACAACCTATCTCTGTTTGACTAGCCCACCCCACACTGCGACCTGGAAACTGTCTTCACGTTATATGCCAGGACAATCATAGAGCTATTTTTGTTGCTTTTCCTTTTCTTAGTTATTGAAATTCTGCACTGCCTTTTTTGTAATGTCTAAAATCTGGCATTTCGTATATTTTATTTATTTTCGTGTTTGCTTATGGTGGGAGTGCAGCTCTGCTGGCAGTTATTTCTTCCTGGGCAGAGGTGAAAGTACCACGTAGTTCCTTAAAATAGATTCCTAATCCACCAAGATGGACAGTGTAATAAATGGAGACTGAAACAAAAACAGAATATTTGACATAGATGCAGAGATGGGAAAATTAGTAGGGTAGGATTAGAAGTCACATCTCCATGCCATTGTCCACTACTGCAGACGCTCTTAGTACCATCTCATCGTTTACTCTCATAGCCCACCTACGATAATGTCCGATCTCTAACAAACACCTTTCTATAGAACATGGTCAAGAAACAAAATGTTTTTATAAGTCTCTGAATAACAGACCATTTGTAGCAGGAGTCATAAAATTCATGTGTGTGTTTGACTCTTAATCAGAGCTGTATTGTTCCTCACTCGAAGACTCTTTTGTCTTTTTTGCTAATTTATAACCTATTTAGTTTTCTTTTCTTCAAGCTCATGGCAAGTTAAAGAATGAGATGTCCTTGAAAACGTTTGTGAAAGACACCCTAAATGTAAAGAAAGAAACAGAAAACTATAAAAGGCTGATAAAAACTAAAAACATCATTTTAATCTTAATGATGAACAATTTTTATCATTTATTTAGGGACTATATTGTGTTAAACACTTTTAGGCATATTCTACTTTATATTTTATTAATTAATGTAGTATAAAATTTATTCAATTTTTAAAAAATCACTGTAACTAAATTGTAATATCCCTTTTAACGAATGAGAAAATAAACTCCGGGAACTTAAGTAACTGGACCTAATTGATACAGCTAGTAAATGATAGATCATGGTCAAGAAGTTACATTCTTCTGAGTCCATAATTTATATTTTTGAAAACTATATTAGTTGACATTTATAAATCAGAAAGATTAGGTAATGTGCCTATAGTCATATATCTGGTACTTGGCATAGTAAGAATTTGAAACTTTGCCTACTTGATTACAAATATGCTGCTAGTACCCATTAAATTATACTAACATCTATTTCGCTATAAAGACAGGTGGTCATTTATCAACAATAGAAGACAATTAATAAAATTATGCATTATAGTTCTAGCTACATTTCTATGATAACCTCAAAGGAAATTATTTCAATAAATTATTTTAATTTTATGTCAACTAGAAGCAATTATAATTCTGATTTTACCCCAAATATCCTTGAAAATATATTAAAAATAAATTATTTAAAAAAAAGACAGATACCATGAGAGGAATTAAAATGAACATCAGAGTAAATTTAAATTTTAAAAGATCAAAGAGGTCTTTTAGCACATCTAAATGTATTCTAATAACCAAAATAATTCTTACTGATTTTTAGCTACCACTACTTTTCACTTAGGTATTGTTTTACATTAAAAATGCTACTAGTTCAAATATTGCTAAATTGTTTTAAAATATAAAAATTGCTCTAAAAACTAATAAGATGCAACTATATTATCTGTAAGAAAATCACTCTAATTATAAAGATTCTGATAAGTTAAAAGGATGAAGAAAGGTATATCATGATAAAACTAATTAAAGGAAAGCTGAAATAGCTATTTTAACTTTAGACCAAAAAAAAAAAAAAAATTCTGATCAAAAATTACCAGGAATACAGAGAGATATTACATAATGAAAAAAGGTTTGAT
>NW_011888874.1:3231410-3263085 GCF_000151845.1 Pteropus vampyrus
ATAATGTCCGATCTCTAACAAACACCTTTCTATAGAACATGGTCAAGAAACAAAATGTTTTTATAAGTCTCTGAATAACAGACCATTTGTAGCAGGAGTCATAAAATTCATGTGTGTGTTTGACTCTTAATCAGAGCTGTATTGTTCCTCACTCGAAGACTCTTTTGTCTTTTTTGCTAATTTATAACCTATTTAGTTTTCTTTTCTTCAAGCTCATGGCAAGTTAAAGAATGAGATGTCCTTGAAAACGTTTGTGAAAGACACCCTAAATGTAAAGAAAGAAACAGAAAACTATAAAAGGCTGATAAAAACTAAAAACATCATTTTAATCTTAATGATGAACAATTTTTATCATTTATTTAGGGACTATATTGTGTTAAACACTTTTAGGCATATTCTACTTTATATTTTATTAATTAATGTAGTATAAAATTTATTCAATTTTTAAAAAATCACTGTAACTAAATTGTAATATCCCTTTTAACGAATGAGAAAATAAACTCCGGGAACTTAAGTAACTGGACCTAATTGATACAGCTAGTAAATGATAGATCATGGTCAAGAAGTTACATTCTTCTGAGTCCATAATTTATATTTTTGAAAACTATATTAGTTGACATTTATAAATCAGAAAGATTAGGTAATGTGCCTATAGTCATATATCTGGTACTTGGCATAGTAAGAATTTGAAACTTTGCCTACTTGATTACAAATATGCTGCTAGTACCCATTAAATTATACTAACATCTATTTCGCTATAAAGACAGGTGGTCATTTATCAACAATAGAAGACAATTAATAAAATTATGCATTATAGTTCTAGCTACATTTCTATGATAACCTCAAAGGAAATTATTTCAATAAATTATTTTAATTTTATGTCAACTAGAAGCAATTATAATTCTGATTTTACCCCAAATATCCTTGAAAATATATTAAAAATAAATTATTTAAAAAAAAGACAGATACCATGAGAGGAATTAAAATGAACATCAGAGTAAATTTAAATTTTAAAAGATCAAAGAGGTCTTTTAGCACATCTAAATGTATTCTAATAACCAAAATAATTCTTACTGATTTTTAGCTACCACTACTTTTCACTTAGGTATTGTTTTACATTAAAAATGCTACTAGTTCAAATATTGCTAAATTGTTTTAAAATATAAAAATTGCTCTAAAAACTAATAAGATGCAACTATATTATCTGTAAGAAAATCACTCTAATTATAAAGATTCTGATAAGTTAAAAGGATGAAGAAAGGTATATCATGATAAAACTAATTAAAGGAAAGCTGAAATAGCTATTTTAACTTTAGACCAAAAAAAAAAAAAAAAATTCTGATCAAAAATTACCAGGAATACAGAGAGATATTACATAATGAAAAAAGGTTTGATGTTCCAATAAGACATATGATCCTAAATGTGTATGTATCTAACAAAAGAGAATCAAAATACATAAGATAAAAACTGGCAGAATCTATAATGTCAAAACCAAAGACATTATAAGAAATGAAAACTCAGATTAATATCTCACATGAATGTAGATGCAAAAATCTAAAATATTAGCAAATATAGCAAAAATAGTTACACACCATGAATAAATGGAATTTAGTCTTGGTATACGAGTCAGGTTCAACTTTCAAACAACTACCAATATAATCAACATGCTAACAAATAAAAATTACATGATCATATCAATAGGTGCAGAAAAAGGATCTGACAAAAACAAATACCCACTTGTCACACGTGCGTGCACACACACACACAGACACACACACAAACCAACAAAAACTCTCTTAGCCAACTTAGGGATAGAGGAGAACCTTCTCAAGTGATAAAGAACATCTACAAAAAGCTTACAGCTGACATCATACTTAATGATTAGAGACTGACCAATTTCTCCCTAAGATAGTAAAACAAGGCAAGAGCCCCATGTATTCATTATTGTATTGAAAGGCCTCAGTAGTGAAATAAGACAAGAAAAAAAAATAAAAGTGTTATGGTTAATTTTATGTGTCAGCTTGACTGAGCAATAGAATACCCAGATATTGATAAAATGTTCTTCTGCTTGTTTCTGTGAGAGTATATTTTGATGAGATTAACACTTAAATTGTTAGTCTAAATTGGACAGATTACTCTCTATAATGGGCATGGACTTTACCCAAGCAGTTTATTTAACAAAAATGTTAACCATCCCCTGATACAAGAGAATTTTTCCTGTCTGGCTGCCTTCAATTGAGACATTGGCTTTTTCCTACCTTCATATTCTAAATGAAACATGAGCTCTTCCTGGATATTGAGCCTACTGGCTTTCAGATGGAAACTACAGCATTGGCTCTTCCAATTCTCACGTCTTTGGAATCAAATTAGAACTGACCATTGACTTTCCTGGGTCTCCATCTTGTTGACTCACCCAACAGATCTTGAGACTTGCCAGCCTCTGTAATTGTGGGAGATAATTCCTTATAAGCTCTCTTTCTCTCCTTTAAGACTTACTAAACTTACTTCAAGAGGTGTGGTATCAGTGATAAAATAGAAACATCAATGAAACAGAATGGAGAGCCCAGAAATAGACTCACTCTTACAACTGATCTTGGCAAAGGTGCAAAAGCAATTTAATTGAGAAAGAATACTTTTTTCAACAAAACATGCTGGAACACTTGAACATCCATATGCCAATAAATAAATAAATAAATAAATAAATAAATAAATAAATAAATAAATAAATAAATAAATAAATAAAAAGAAGAAGAACAAAGAGCCCTTACATAAAAATTAAGTCAAAATGGATCATAGATCTAAACTTTAAAACTTTTAGAAGAATAAAATGAGAAAATATATCTGACCTTGATTTTGGCCATCAAAACAACAATAATGTTAGAAATGATTATTTGTTAGCCAAGAGGGGTGTAAGAAGATATGACTACTATATGTAATGCATCCTAGATGGAATTCCAGAACAGAAAAATCAGAAAATTTAGAAAATTTGAACAAACTATAAACTTTAATTAATAATAGCATATCAATATTGGTTCATCAGTTATGATGAATGTATCGTAATAGTGTAAGATAGTAATGATAATGGAGCAGGATGTCGGGTATATGGAAACTCTATACTATCTCCATTACTTTCTTATAAATCTAAAATGAGTCTAAAATTTAAAAAAAATTTAATAAAAAAACAACTTTGAAAGAAATGATTACATTTACTTCTTTACATATTGAAATAGTACTATAGGATGTCTGTCCCCTTGCAAGGACAAGCCCCCGAAATCGGCTACTTAAGCAAACATCTTGGAGAGTGTGTTTTCTGTTCAAACTGATGTTGATGAGTGTTTATGCTTCCCTTTTCTTCACAGCTCTTTCTTTTATAAATTCTTCAGGAGAAAGGAATAAATATATATTGTTTTGACTTTAACTGAATGTTTTAACATCTACTAACCTCTATTTTAGGAAAAATGTTAAGTTCAAAGAGAAAAGCAGAAGGGGAAATGGAGTGGTTTGGAGCTATTTTGATGAAGAGAAGGACAATCAAACTCTTAATAGTCTGTCTAAATAAAAAAGTCAATATTCGAACCATAACATTTTATGCTCACAAACCCATGAGGTGTCTACAATCTTTATAAAGCCTCTGCCAATTTCATTTACAACTTCATTTATTTAAAGCTTAGAGATTTTAAGGGAAAATTTATAAGTTGAGTTATAAAGCAACATATTTAGGTGTACTTCTTTGTTTTTATAAAAGTTCAACAGGATTCTTGTTATTAATGGAAACTAGATACATATGAAAAGGATTTGAATTTTTTAAATGTAATCATATTATTTTCTGATACACGTCTAGTCACTAAAAAAGAGTCACACCTATATTTAATAACAAGATAGATAGTAATATGAGATTCTTTAACCTAAAAGGATTTACTTCTACTGAACTTTTGTAAATTACATTACCATAGGTCATGAAAGTTTATGGCCAACCCCAAAGTTTCAGACCATATATATGTGCATTCACCTAATTTAGTTCCATCATTCCTTTTCAAAGAAGGAAAGAAAGAGAAAGTAATTATACACAAAGCTAAATATTTGCATATTGTAAGATATATGCAGTGTCTTTCGTCTCAAAGTGCTAGCCTGTTATATGCTAATATGTGCCTCAGCATAGCTACTTAAAATGAATCATTGTAAACTTCAAACTGTGGGCATTGAAAGTACTCTTTTCAACTTCCATAAAAACAAACAAGCAAAAAATTACTTTATATTTTCGGCAAACAGATAAAGAAATACTAAAATAGCTCCAGAAGCTAAAACAACATATTGTGAAAATTTTAAATAACACTTTTCTTACTATTTTTTAATGAAAATAAAATTCTTTCTGAGGATCATTAATAACAGGAAGATATATTCCATAATTTTGATTGATATACTTAAGAAATGGTTAAAGCAACTACTGATCTTATGGTAAGTTCTAGAATTTGGCTCCCCTATGAGACAATTCAGTTTTTATTGTAAGAATTGAGCAAAATAGAATCTAGAAATTAGAAGTGCTCTTTTTAGATAATGATATGGATGAATCTTAAACATTAATTTGAAAAATCAAATCTTTTCCCAGCTTTTTTTCTCCAACTGGCTTTATTTCCATTTTAGTTGGTATCTTTTTCTTCCTTTGAACCCAAGAAATCACTAGCATCTTTCTTGCCTTTTATATTAGAAATATCTCCTTGTTCATTATCTGGGTACTTTCATGTTCCACCTAAGCAGAGTAATTATAGTTCCTTGTGTTTTTGAGAAGACGTAATGTGTCTGTGGTAGGAGTTAGGAAGGTACATTTTGATCTTCGGTTAGAACAATACATTTCCTGCTGAAATTTACCTGAGTATGTTATCTGCGTGTCATAATCAATATAAGTATGTCTTTTTAATGCTGCCTTGGTCGACATTACTTTGTTATGTCTTTGAAAAGTTTTTTTTCCCCTTAAAAACACATGTATTCCATCACGCTATACTTTTATAAATACATGTATATGTGTGTGTGTCCTGTGTTATGCATATAAATGTGTGTATATGTGCATCTGTGTGTGTACTGTCTTAAGCTTTTGGCTATTGAGAGCTCTCATGGTCATATACATTATACATTCTTGTGCATCTTATAATATTTTAATATTCGTATTATGCTTTTGTGGCTGATGAGTATTACAATACTACACATGCTCTCAGCTGCTTAAGTTCTCTGTTACTATCTCATCCTGATTGTTTTGACTATTATCAGATTAAATCTTATCAGCTTAAACTTATCAAATTGCACACTTTAAGTATATGCAGTTTGATGTATGTCAACAGAATCTTGATAAGCTTAGAGTGGTTGTGGATGGATTTAGGAGAGTGACCATCAGAGAAATGAAATTTCTGTGCTAAAGAAAATGTTATTTTGCTTTGTGTGGTAGTTACAAAACTCATTACACAATACACTTTAAGGTCTGAGTAAAAAAATCAAATAAATAACAAACAAAAACAAAAGAATGTAGAGATCATTAGAAAATTCAGGATCGATGGAAGCTCTTAGACATTATTAAGGGTGCCATAAATACCACGGTGGTCCAGGATTACTAAGGGCAAATTGTAAGGAAGATGATTGGAAGAAACCATAGGCAAGCATATTATGGCCACTGAGGAGCTGAAGAGAACAAAAGAGCGATGATTAACATTAAATCACTGCAAAAGCATTTATATAGAGAATATGTATTATGTCCTCCATGACCAAAAACTCATCGTCCACTCCAATCATCTAAAGACATTTCAGTTCCTTGGGATTTGATTTGGTGGCCAATGAATAGAACCTAGTAATAAAATACTTTGTGATGTATTTAGCTCCAGGTACTTTTTGAGGTTTCACAATGAGGATTCACTAATATTAGAGTTAGTGAGCTCACAAAGTAATATTTCTACTAATGTAAGAGATAAACCACTGGACAATGGATGCCATGCTTTAAGTTATTATACTCTAAACACTACTAAAGAACACTAGCAAATAAGACCACTGATTATGAGATCAGTTTTGGTTTTAAAAAATTCAACAACTCTGCATAATTAATGATGATGGTCAACTGTACCAAGTACTAGGAAAGAAAAATTTTGCCTTATGCTTTGTATCTTGTGGCGAAATGCAAAAGATGGATTTATAATGAAAATAGAGCTTTCTTCCTGTAGGTATTAAGTTACCTATGGACACACAATGTCATAGAAGAAAACACCAGTGCAAACACCCCATATATATATATATCTGTCATTTAGTATCTACAGAACAGTGTATGTGGGGATTTCAAACACAGATGCATATGTCATTGATTAGTGAAGTGACGATGACTAAGACCGTATGCCTATGTGGTATGAGTGTCAGACTACAGTCAAATATGTGAAAGGGAGGCAATTTGTAGCCATGCCACAATCTGGGCCTACTGCTACCTTTTCTAATATTTTCATGAGCAGCTAAATACCTGATTTGTACATTTGATCTTTAGATTTCCAAGTTCTGATGCAAATTTATAAAGGCATATAAAGCTCAATAAAACATATCTTCAATTCAGATTTGCTCCTGAATCTGTCAGTTTTCAAACTTTAAATATTTGCATGGACTAAGTTCACTTAAGTATTTACCATTTTGTGGTTTATTGTACATAAACCCACAGGAAAACATTTTCTGCTGTCATATAAATAAGACTGCTTCTTTACACAAGAATTTATTTTCTATCATTTCAGAAGATTAAGACTTTAAGTCCTGGTTATCCAGAACAGAGTAGGGATGCTAGGAGGTAAGTATAGTATGTGTCACTTATTGTTTCTTTAGGAAAGAAGGGACAAAGTGAAGTAGGAAGAGAGGGAGGGAGGAGAGAAGGAAGAAGGGTCACTAAAACAGAGAATGTGAATCTTCTGACAGCTCTCAAAGATAATCAGAAGCAAGAGGCCCTTTCGTGTGGTCATATATAACAAATTTCTCTGGAAGAATAAGCAGTGAGATGGTCCTAGGACTGCAGATTACTTAGCCCCAGGACATAGGTTGTCTGTGCCCAAGCCAAGGATGATCCTACCTCTCTCTGAAAAGGTGACCTTTGTGAGAGCCCACTTCCACCACCCATGGGCAGGTAATCACATTCACAAGATAACTTTTCCTTTTTTCTATTTTTTCAATATTCCCTTAACTTTAAAAAGCCTCAGGGTACAAACACAATAAAGTCATTCGTTAAAATATTTAGTTGAAGTGATAGCAACATAATACAGTATATTTCATACTGCCTCTTTATCTTGGCAGGACCATTAATAAGGCAGGGTTGTTTTATGTCCTGAAGATTAATAAGCTGGGGCTATAGCACTATAGTACTCAGAAGTGGTTCACATTTGAAATTGTTTTACTTCTGTTTCCCTAACGTAAACATTGACTGCCTCAAATCTATTTCAAAAAGTAGGCAGAGTAGATGTGAACCAATAAGCAAAATAAACAGCTTAAAGTTATAAACAACATAAACTAGGAAGTGATTTTTAGGGATACAAGTCAATCAACTGTCTTGAAAGAGCAAAGAGAACGAATGTCTCTTCAGGAATCCAAGAATTAAACCACACTGGAGCCTTAGTGACATCTTTCTTTCAAGAGCATCTGTGAGGATGTGGAAACTGAGCAATTAAAGATAGAAGTAACAGGCACAGTGAGATATAAAGGCCAGTACTGCTCTCTGGTACATTAATTTAGTGTTGATTCTGTACCCTGGCTGATGGAAGTCTGCATTACCTGGAGATCACTTTGACGCCAGGATATGCCTTTCCCAATGGCTCATTAGCCTCAGTCAAGAGCAGACTCTGCTACGAGTCAAAATTATCATCATAGATATCATGATTTATTAACACAAAGTGATGCTTGGGATATAGAGAAAAATGGCTGACACTCCTTTGTAATCTTACAATATTTTAAATGTTTTCACTTAACTACCTCAAAAGCTTCACGTGTCGATATTATTGTCATCCTGTAAATGAGGATCTGAGGCTCAGAGAACTGAAGGAGCTCGTCCACAGCAGAGACAGCAGCTGAGGGAGTCAGATCTGGAATACGAGCTTTCTGACTTCAAATTCTGTCGTATTTTTTTTTTCAGCTCCCCAAATATGTCTGTTCAAAAACTGAGATAATACTATGGTCTTCTAGGGACTCGAATGCCCTATCCTTATATCATTTTATCACTTTAATGACTTTGCTCCGCAATACACAGGGATATGTTTCTGCGTAAACACACCAGCTTCCTTGATCAGAAAGATTGGAGCACATGGCTGAGAAGAGGAAATGTAAATTGTCCAGAGTGAAAAGGCATGAAGGTAACGTGAAAGAGAGAAATTCGGGAAAGATTGATGGGGCATTACATGATCAAGGGATAAGAATCCTCATGTATTAGGGTTATGATGGGGAGCGAAGACATCTCAATGCCTTTAACTGTGGATAAAACAAGACCCTGCAGTGCATACCGCAAATGATGTGGAGCTTTCACATACCATGAGCATACAAAGAAGTGAATAACAGAAAGAATGGGTCTTGCATCACACCCCTTGATTAGAATCTCATCTCAGCCAACCCCCCCGCCCCCGTCCACCAGCTGTGTGACCTTAGGTAAATCACCTTCCCTGAGTCTCAGTTTCCTCATTTGTATAATGAGAGTAATAATAGGATCTGATCTACTTAAGACATAAGACTCTTGTGAGAAACAAATATTAAATTATTTTCATGAAGCTCCATATGTTTAAAAAATGTGAGTTGCTATTACTTATAGATAAGTATATTAGTTACATTATTTTAGATGAAAGAAATATATTTGTGTTTTCAACAGTCAGCCAGAATGTGCTTTTCAAGGTCTATCTGCCAAGCTTTAACAGGAGTTAATTAAATAATTAGGCAATAGTTAAGTAAATAAAACTTATAAAAATGTACTCATGAAACAACCAAATCTCCAGTGAACATTATGCAAAGTATAAATCTTTATTTAAATCATTTTCTATCAAGTTATATTTGTAATTTTGTATTGCTCTCCATGTGTTCCCTTGTAATTTGCTTCCTAATTCACTCAGAAAACTGTTAAATAATAATTATTAGATTACAAACAAGAATCCCAATACATATGCAAACAAGAATAACTAGAAGATCTATGAATGGCCAAAAGGTACATGAAAGATACTTAGATCGCGTATAATCAGGGAAATGCAAACCAAAATTACAGTGAGATATTACTTCAAATCTGTTACAATGGCCATCATTCTTAGGACTAAAGGTGACAAGTGTTGGCAAAGATGTGAAGAAAAGGGAACCCTTGTGCACTATAGGTGGGAATGTAAATTGGTGCAGCCACTATGGAAAACAGTATGGTGGTCCACCAAAAAATTAAAAATAGAATTAACATATGAACCAGCAATCCCACTTCTGAGTGTATAACCAAAGGAATTGAAAACAGATATTAGAGATATCGGAATTTTCATGTTTGTTTCACGGTTATTCACAATAGTCAAAATATTCGAATTCTATATTCTTTGAACAACCTAAGCATCTCAGTGGATGAATAGATAAAGATGAGATGTGATGTGATGTGATGTGATGTGTGTGTGTGTGTGCGTGTGTGTGTGTGTGTGTGTGTGCGCGCGCATGTTAGTATTCAGCTATGAGGAAGAAAATCTATCATTTACAAAAACACAGATGGACCTCAAGGGCATTATGCTAGGTGAAATAAACCAGATGGAGACAGACAAATACTGAATGGTATCACTTATATGTGAAATCTTAAAAAACAAAATGTCAAACTTATAGAAACAGAGAGTAGAAAAGTAGTTGCCTAGGGCTGAGGGTTGGGGAAAATACAGGTTGGTAAAAGTGTACAAACTACAAACTTTTTCATCTGTAAGATGAATGAGGTCTGAGGTTTACTGTATAACATGGTGACTATAGTTGAAAATACTGTATTGTATATGGAATTTTGCTAAGAGAATAGAACATCAATATTCTCACCGAAAATATATGTGAGGTGACAGATCTGTTAGCTGGATGTAAGCAATCTTTTCACAATGTATACATAATCAAAGATTCACGATATACACTTTAAATATCTTATGACTTTGTCAGTAACACCTCAATAATTTGAAAAAAAAGAATTCCCAATTTAATCTGAAAAGAAAAAATAAATAACGAGGAAATAATGAAAGTTTGAGAGCTTGCTTGATCATGGAGAATTAGGCAAACAAGATCATACAGATATAACATCTAACTTAGATTCTGGGAGACTGTTTGAAATTAAATTTCTTATTTTGACTTTGTGCTCTGAATAGATGCATTAGCTACTTACTGATTTCTAGGTAGAAGCACCATCACTGTGGCAAACGTTCACTCCTTCCCACAACAAACTTGTGTTTACAACTCACAACATCAAATACTTCCGGCGCTGTAATAGACACTGATGCCACAGACAAAGACAAGGAGCTCATAGTCTGATAGCACAAGTTTAACAGACAGGACTATCAAATGCTATAAAATGCCAAACCTCCAGTGCTTTCACCCTCACTTAATCTAATACCACATTCTCATTTCACAAGCTAATCAAGGGCAGTCAAGAGCAGCAGCCATGTTTTATCTTCATTCACCAAACCTAGCATGGAATTACTGTAAGACTGAACAGAACAAGTTGACCTAAGTGTAACTCACATACTATTGCAATTTAAGGATTTATTGACTCTGGCAAACCAGCTCTACTCACTCCAATGCTATGTGCACGTGTTCAGATACAACAAACGCTTCTTAACAGTTTTAGCACTTTTCCTGAGCTGTGGTTAAGATGAAGGAGAGGTTTGCCATGCCAGCAGTTTCACACGGAGAACTTCCCCAGAGACGGTCCCCTCTGGCTGACCTTGCCATTACTTTGTGTAGTGGGTTGATGAATGGTGGCTCCCAAAATATATGTCCACATCTTAATTCCTGGAACCTTGTAAATGAGATTTTATTTGGAAAAAAAAAAAAAAAGGTCTTTGCAGTTATAATCAAGTTAAGGATCTTGAGATAAGAGATATCATTCTAGATTATCTGGGCAGTCCTAAATCAAATTGTAAGTGACCTTAAAAGAGAAAAGCGGTGAGAGATTTGAGTCAGACACAAAAAGAGAAGACACAGACAGGGAAGGAGGCAATGTGACCACAGAGGAAGAGATTAGAGTGATGTGGCCACAAGTCAAGGAGTGCCAACAACCACCAAAAACTAGAAGAGACAAAGAATGGGTTCTTCCCTAGAGACTCCAGCGGAAGCACAGCCCTGCCAACACTATGAATTCAGACTTCTGTCCTCCAGAGCTGCGAGAATAAATGTCCCTTGTTTAAAGCCACTCAATTTGTGGTCACTTGTTAGAACAACCACAAGAAACTAATATACTTGGTTTTGTTCTCTGGTTTCACCTCATGATGATGCCAGTGCATTGATGTCCATACAGAGCGATGACTCTCTAAGAGAACTCGTGGTCTGGCTACCATAACAAAATGCCATAGACTGGGTGGTTGAATAAGAGACAATTATTTCTCACAGTTCTAGAGGCTGGGAAGTCCACGATCAAGGTACTGGCCAATTAGGCTCCCAGTGAGGGCTCTCTTCCTAACTTGGAGACAGCCACTTTCTCACCAGGTCCTCACATAGCAGAGAGGGGAAGCTCTGGTCTCTTCCTCTGGTTACAATCCCTTCATGGAGGCTCCATCCTCAAGACCTCATCTAAACCTAATCACTTACCAAAGGCCCCACCTCCTAACACTATCAAATTGGGGAATTGGGCTTCACCATATAAAACTGGGAGTGAAGGGAAGCTGGGTACAAACTTTAATCCATAACAGGTTTCATATTTCAACTCACATATATGTGAAATTTGCGAACAAATACATTTCATTCCCAGGGTGTTCCAATTTGGCATTATTATATTGGGGGAGAAATGCATATTTAGCTTACAGGAACCTTGCAAAATGCTCAGCGGACGGCCACCTTGGGAAACAATGTCTTTGCTTTCTGCTGATTTGAAGGCGACTCTCATAATTCCTACTTGGCACCCACATCCAGGCATACAACTGTCAGCAATCATTGTACATTTTCACTTGAATAGATCTTTGGCATAATTTTTGTTTGTTTCTTTTAGTTAAAGGGCATATACTTATTCCATTCATTATTGACAGAACGAATGACATGATATAATAAATGAATGAATATTTATACAAGTAGTGTTCACTTCATGGAGAGCATATTTCTCAACACTCCTCCATGAAAGGCAAATTCTCTTAGATTCCAGGAGTGGTCTCCAAAGCCCAAGTAGCAGGATTAAATCTTTGCCCCACCACCCGCCCACTGTGTAACCGTGCATGTATCTTCAAATCTCCTTATCTCAGTTTCCACTTCTACTTCAAGAAAACAAGGGTTATAATACGAGTAATAACAAAGTTAGCAGGACTGCGAGGATGAAATGTGTTAATCTATGTGAAAACCTTAGAAAAGTACCTGGCACACAGAATGCTATGTATCAGAGAACCAGTCGCTACTAGCATTATGGACATTTTATTTTACACAATCTGTGATTTTATCAGACTACTTCTGCTGGCGCAGAGGTAGTAGACATGGATTCATGTGGCATTGCATTCTCCAAGAAGTCACACACCTCATTTCGCCATTAGTAGTGAGTTATCACTCTCAGTCTGTGATTTCCTTGGCACTCAAGCTATCTGAGAAGTTGAAGATTCTTTGAGGAAACAAGATCACCTCTTCATCATTTTACATCTCTCTTTCAAGTATGCACCCCTGATCCCAATTGCTTTTTACAGATAGATTTTGAAATACACGGATTTATTAGATTAATCCTTCTTGAAAGATATTTCTAGTAGTAATTGTTCAGAAAATTTGCTGTAGCTTCCTGAGCTTTTTAAAGAAGACTAACCAGAATGGTGAATGGTGATAATGGCTGCTTTTTTAAAGGCCCATTTCTTGCCCATGCACCAAAAATGTGACCCAGGGCGAGTGTGGAAGTACTTTGAAGTAAGACAGAATAGCTTGGAAGTTATGATTAAAGAAGACTTGTTTACAAAATAAACTTCAAGATTATAGGAAAACTTCCTCGGTGACTTTTTTAGGTCTTTGATTCAATGAACCAGATCCCGCTTTTCTCCCATGGGGTGAAGCTGACCTAGACCACAATAGAGAAAGTCTTGCAGATAGACTTGCCAACTCCATGCCAGAGACAATTAGTGGGCAACAAACTACAGCCTTTAAAGAGCAGGTGGAGGAATGATGAACAAAAACAAAATCAGTCTCTGGCCCTATCTCCTTTTTCACTGACCATTCATAATTTTTGCAAACATCTAATTAAAGAGAAGACTTTTTATTTTTTTCATCCTGGAGCTATAAATATGACACTATCAATCACAGAGGTTGTTAGGGCAGGTGATGAAACTGAAATTTCTAACCAAAGAGGAAGGCCTTTGTGTATCATATAATTTTAAGACTTCTTCTCTCTCAGTTTTGTTATTTTTGTGTTTGATTGTTTTTAACTTCTGATGGCTTTTTTTCTCCCAAGATGATACTCATCAGTGAACCACACTCTCCATTCCTGAGGGTGAATAATCTTCAAAGTCTGCTCACAGAGGCAACTGAGAAGGCTATTTTGCTCAGAATTGTGTTTCTAGCTTCTAGCCCACAACATGCAACATTATAAGCACTCCATAAACAGTTGTTAACTAAATGAAATCAAAGCCATGAGGCTTTTATCTTCGAGTGTGATCTATTTTGTTTGTTTTCTTTCCATTTGTGAGAATAATGACATCTGGATAAAGCTGTGAAGAGACGTACTTTAAAATCAGCACATGGAAAATTCTTTCTGAGAGTATCTTACTCTGGCTTCCTCCATCTTGAAATCCTGTTAATCGACAAGGAGATTTCTCTGACTACTCTGTGCACTCTGCTTAGTCTCTACTGTAGTAATTATTCTCTTGTCTTCGGTGCACTCATCACTATGGAATTTATGTTCATTGTATGTTTCTACCTGTAGAAAGCAAGTCACAAGGGTTAGGTGGCAGGATTCCCTCATTCATCATTCAGCTCTCATTATTCAAACATAGCACCAAGCCCATAAAGGGAATTACTACATATTTTTTAAATGAATTAATAAATAAAAAAATAACATGCATGTTTAAACTCAATGTAATCTAGAATTCATTTTTTTAATTTGGGGACATGGTTTTGAAAGAGTTGCTAGTTACATTATAAGCACAGAATATCAATCATGCCATTTAAGGTATACAGATTACTACAGAACATGAAAGAAACATTGTGATTTTTATCTCAACTGATATGTATGATTTCGAATTTAAGTTTGTTTCAATTAATAAGACTTGCTTCGGTACATGCATTATATTCACATTGTCGGCTAAATTTGTGTCATAGGAATTTGCATTAGAATAGAAATATCTAAGATAAACTGTTAATCATATTTGCTTTAATATTATTCTCACAAAATTCTTCTATGTAGGCATTATTAAAAGTTTTGGAGAGGTGAAAATGAACTGAGAAAAGATAAATTGCAGAAGTTACACATAAAATCAGAAAGGGAGACAAGAATCAGATCTTTGAAATTTTGGGTTTTGGGAAGTTTTGCGCATTTTGGTGTATCAAAATAGACTGTTAGCCTTATACGTTTTTATTTACCTAATATGTTTTTATTTAAGTGTAATGATTATATAAATGAAAAGATGACTTCCCTAAGTCATCAAGTTTTAGCATTTTGTAATTTTAAGTTTTCCTTAAATTGAATGGCAAATGTATGACTTTGGAAATCTTGGGACTAAATGTTTGCAGAATTTATAGCAAGAAGTGAATTAAATCTTAGTATGAACCGTGGTAATAATAGTAACAAAACTTTCTGGTCCTACCATGTAATTCCATTTTTTTTTCCTCCCACCAAAGAATTTACTTTTCTCAAATTACCAAGACCTATTAGCCACACCCCTTCACGTTATCCTCTTTTCCCAGAAAACATTTTATGTCAAATATACTGTAAATTTTATTACACATTTTAATTGGAGATCATAAAGATCAGTGCTATCTAAAGAACATTCTGCAGTAATAAAAGCGCTTTATTTTTTTAAATTCTTTTTTGCCCAGTATGGTGGTAAATAATCACATGTGGCTATAAAACACTTGAAACAGCTAGTGCAACTAAAAAAAATTAATTTTTCATTTTATTTAATTTTATTAATTTAAATTTAAATAGACACACGTGGGTAGTAGCGACCACATTGGATAGCACAGATATAGATTATGCATCTGAAATAGCCTTCCTGTTTTTCTTTCCACAAAAGGGTGAGTTTGAAAAGAGCTGAATACAGTGGCAGTTCTCAGGATTTCGGAAGTCCACCTCATATAAAGACGGAATGATATACCACTAAGTTACGAACCAAAATATTTTCCACCTAAGGTTGCCTAGGCTCCTCTTTCTTCTTCTTCTTCTTTCTTCCTCCTCCTCCTTCTCCTTCTTCTTCTTCTTTTTTTTTTTCACTCTAAAGTTTTGGCTGACTTTAGAACCAGAGGCTCGAAGTAAGGCTACTTTCTCTGGGTTCCCAGAGAGTGGAAACGGTGCTGTGAGTGCCAAACAAGTCATGAACTAGCCAACATGGATGAGAGCCATAGCCAAATTTACCAGATGAGAAAGGAGGCAGAAAGACAGAGAAAGAGAATCAGACAGAATACCAAAAGAAAAATCTTGGTTAAGCCAGCTCTGAAAATTTGTTATTTTTGTTTATTTGTTTGCTTGTTTGTTTGTTTGTTTGTTTGGGGTTTTTTACTGATCTGAGTTTTAAACTGGGTATTAATCTCACTGTATAGCAAACAGATGTTTTTGGAGTTTGGGAGTAGGGAATTTACATGCAGAAAAAAAATAGGATGAGAAATTCAGTGATTTTCAGAGATCTGGAAAAAGGTTATTTTTTTCTTCAGCAGACATAACCATTATTTTAGTTTCCTATAGTCATAAGGTTTGGAATATAACACATTATATGCCAAATCGAACCACATGAATTTCAAATTGTTTATTTTCTTAAGTATCATTACCCATTTATTGTACTCCTGAAACAAATTAAATTTGTGGATTTCCATAACTGTAAAAACTATATATGTCTAAAACGGTTCAATTCACTAAAGGTGTGCAGAATATCTACCTCTCTGGACCATTAGCACCATTCATCTCTGTTATTTTATTTTTTTTTTTAGCAGATATACAGCTCCGAACTATGCTTACTAGGTTTGTTAGGCAACAAAGAACGTATTTTGCAGGAAAGAAACATCTTTTGGAGCCACTTTCACCTTTTTCCCAATGAACTCCTTTTTCTTCAAGCTAATTTTTGGAGTTTGGAACTCTAGGTAATGGAATGGAGTTGCCTGCTATCATGTAATGTAACAAATCTGTAAGGGAGGATAGAGTGAACTCAGAACCGCAGAAACCAGCTGCCTCCACTCTACCACCCTCCAAAAGAAACAGGTTATATATAATGCATGCAATGGGTCTGTGGGCCAGAGGAAAATAGCCTGTGCTGTATGTTCCATTTTCACTTGAAAAGTTATGTTGGAAATACCACAAAATGAGCAAATATTTAAAATGCCCAAAACGGAAATCAAGAAAAAATAGGCATCTTCAAATGTAGAGCTCTCGAGTAAATGTATTAATGAAATGTTCGTTGAAAGGGATTACAGAAAAGTCCCTCGAAAGTCAGTGACCAAACATCTAAACTGAGACACATTGGTGAGTGAAAGCTGGCGCTATTAATAATTAAGTTATGTTTCTGGACCAATCAAGACATGTGGCTTTCCTAGTATGTCTCCCATTATTCACTCCTCCATTATCCAAAGACCACCCATATTCTAAGACACTGTTTAATTCCCACTGTCTTGCTAATATTTTCATGACCTCCTCAGTCCTCTTTGATTTTCCTATTCCTACACTTTTGTAGCTCTTATCATCGGTGCCACGTATTACATTTATCATTCACTAATATTTCTTATAGTTCTATTTCTATAATTACATTCTAAGTTACTGAAATCAAGGGCCTTGTTCTACTTTTTAAATTTCTCCAAAGACCAAAATAGTCCCCCGGAAACAATTGCTCAAAAAATAGCCCAGTACCATGAATTTCCTTGCTTGTTTCCTATATTTTAAAAGACAAGATCAGGTTTTTCCTTTACCACGAGGTCTTCCCAAATCAAAGCAGAGGTAGAGCACCCTTCCTCTGATTGACTTTGGATATTATTAACTGCAATACTCAGCCTCATGACAAAGCTTCATTTTATCAATACAAATCATTCTATGTAGTGTACTATCTTTCCAGCTAGATCGCAAGGCTGTTGAAGGTAGGCATCATCTTATCCCTTTCCACATCTCCAGTGTCCAGCATCATATTTACATCTACAACTGCTAGTGAAACATCTAGTACTGAACTCCCTACCAGCGTCATAGTGTCTTATCACCTTCTACCTCCATATACCACACAACGCAGCAGTACCTAAGTATAAATGGCCCAGGTATCACAGAAACAACCACATCTTGAGTCATACATCTAGTTTGCAGTAAAGGGGAGAAGCTCTGGTTTGTGGCATGATGAGATAAGCATCAGGAGTGGCAGAAAGGAACAAGAAAAAACTAGAAGTAGTTCTAGCTGGAAGTGCAGTTCTTCCTTTTTTACCTTCTGATCTTACTTCAGCATGAGGCTAAGGGAAATCCATAAAGTTGGCTAGTTGGATCCTGAAGAGGGAATCTAAGTTGTCCAGATCAAGTTCAAGCATGGCCCAGATGAGTGCAATACAAGGTGGTCCTAGATGGGGATCAAGTTGAGACTCCATGAGAGCCTAGCAGGAGGGCAATTACATGGACTGAATTATATGAGAGAAGGTACTTCCTGCAAGTTGTTGGTTCTGGTTTCCCAGGAAGGAGACAGGAAGGAGCTAGGTTGTCATGTAACTGGGGCTCTTCTGAAACTGTCATGATTAATATAGAGACTGAGGTGGCTGGGGTACAGATAGAGAGCCTGTCGATATCCCCCAGCTAAGAGATACCATGAGACAAAATGAAACAAGAATGAAGGCTACAGACAGAAGTTTAGCACAGAGTAGCCTTTCTCTATATGCATTTTTTAGGACATTAGTATAAGAAAGGATAAAATGATATGGTAAGTCCCAGAGAAGCTGGGTTGAACAAAGTTAGCAAGATCGTTTACCAAACACTATCATGCACATTGTCTGTCTCCAGATATGACTCTCTTATGCAATGAAACACTCAAACTGTTTATCTCCCTGGAGCCTATATGGAAGTACTTCTTCAAGCATAATGGAGCTATGCAAATGAGAAAAAAATGGCGTGATGACACCCATGCAGCGGGTCCCTAGTCCCTTGGCTCAGTGCTGTCCATCTCAGGACACTGTCTCCACAACTCATCTGGTGTAATCTTTGGCCATACACATGTAAAAACTGAGAGCTTATTTGCCTTAGACTCAACTTATGATACAGATAATTAAGAGTTGGCTTGGAAAAGAATAAAATGTGAAAATATCTGCCAGGAATTACATAATTAATTAATTCGTTTTCCTATCCATCTAGGGGCTTTTCTTATAGTTCTTTCATTGTGTCTTTACCTGTCTAGAGAACACTGTCTAAGACCGAAGCTCCATCCAGAAAAGAGGGGAAAAAAAGATAAATAATCCCAAATGATGATATCAAGTTCTACCAGGTTCTTCTGCTATGTAGTTATGTTCTAAGAAGGTGGTTTCACATGGGTTCCCTCCAGTGTCAGTCTGGGGTTACTTTTCAACAATGTTCTTTCATAAGTTGTATAAGAGCCTTTGTACCACAGCACAAAGAGGCAGTGGACAAACTGTTCAAATCTGACTTCATCCCAGCTCTATCATTTATGATTTGGGGACGTTACGCAGATGTCCTGGGCACAGTTTTGTGCTGCCTGGATACAACCCCCACCACTGATGAACTAATTCTCCCAGTGGCTGAAGGTGTGGGTCCCTGAAGTCTCTCAGAGGAGGGCTACCTGGAAACCACCCTCCACCGGAAAGAGATGTCTTGCCCTGTGTTATATCCTGTTCATGGAGCCTTTCACATCCAATGACTGGTCAAAGTGTGAGTACAAAGGCCTAGGCCCCTGTCTCGGTTGGAGGGAACTCAGAAGGGCCATCCCAGGTCAGAGCTCCCTGTGACATCAGCTGAGACTGGCTGTAGAACAATATGCATTTTTTAGGACATTAGTATAACACAGGCTAACTTCTCCCTCTGCTTATAACTGCTCACCTTACTCTTCACTTTTCTGCAGGAGTTGTTACCAATATAACAATATAGTTTCTGCACCCAAACCTCTGTCTCAGGTTCTTTCTAAGAGAACCAGTCCACAACAGCTAGTTCATTGACTTATCCAGGGTTCAGGTCTCTCACCTGTAATATCAGAGGGATTTCAATACCTCAAATGCATTGAGCGATTACTATGTGCTAGGCTCTATTCTAAGCACTTTACAGGGATTAACTATTTTAATTTCTAATGACCTTATGAGATAAGCATTATTCTTTTCCACTTTATACAGATGAGGAAACCGAGGCACAGAAATCATCTAATTTGGAGAAAGGCACAAATTGAGTAAGTGAGGATCCTGAGATCAGTCATTTTTAACTTCAGAATCTGTATTCTTAATGCTTATGTTTTATGACATTCCCCCATAGAGCAATGGTCAAAATTAAATGGAAACATATCATAGGTCCATCACAGTGCTGGGAAATAATAGTTAATCAATAAATGTTTATTTTCTTCAACCTGTGTATTTGTCTAAGTGTACAAGGGTCATGAAGCTGACAGGGGACTATGGAATGATCTCTGACTACTAAGTGACCAGCACTGATTTTCCAGGGTTGACACATGGCCTAGAGGTAGAAACTGCTTTCCAGTCAGATCACTTATATTGGGAGCCTGGATCCTCTGCCTACTACTTCAATCTTCCGAGTTTCAGTGCTCTGATCTATTAAAAAAGAAATAGTATTATCTAGCTTATAAGGTTGCTGTGAGGATTAAATTAATACATAAAGTATTTAGCACATTGACATAGTAAATGTTAGTTATTATAGTTATCATTATTTATTATTATTGGAGCGATATGAGGTTTTTTGTAAGGATTAGGTTTGTGTTCATACAACTTAAAAAAATTCAAATGACTATGTTAAAGATAAAGTTTATTTCACTTTCTTGTAAAAAAAGTACAGAGATGGGTAATTCAGTGTTCGCATAGCCCGTGTAGCTTCCAACAGGGCGGATGACCAGCTTGCCTCATGGTTCAAGATGCCTGTTAGGGTTCCAGCTGTCACATTTACATTCTGAGCCATAAGATAGAGGGAAGAGCAAAGAAAAGGATTGTTTCTCCCACTGGAAATTGTCCCACTAAAAGTATTACCCCTCACACCGTAAATTGGCCACATCTAGCATGTGTAGGAAGCTGAGATATGTCGCTTTTGTTTCAGGCAGTGATGGGGCAGCTAAAATCAGGATTCTATTATGGAGAGAAAAGAACTAGGTCCAGAAGCTAGAAAGCATTGAACAGTCTCCATCACAGGGCTGAGCCCTCAGGAATCCATTTAATAATACACTATAACGTTTTTCTGATTGCATTTATGCAAAAAGGCAAATTGGTACTTTACATATTGCAATTATCCAATGCCAGTTAAATGAAAGACTGAGAGTTTTTATTCTAAACCTATACATGTTAACTCATTTTTGTAAGTGCTTATGTTGCTGACAATTCTAATTTGTACAATAAAACTTGTTGAAGTAATATTTTATAAAATCATAAAATAGAGAACTGTAACTCATGCCAATTCTTACAGATATCTCATAAATAAAACATGAAGAAAGGGAAATAAATTTGTATTAAAGAAATTTAAAGCTTCAGACACTTATTCGTTATGTAAATAAGTTGTTCATAAAGTCCATTGGAAACTGACCATATAGGCAATAGATAAATAGGACATTTGAATGTTCAGGACTAAACTTTATGGTGTCCAGTAGTAAGTGATCAAAGGATGAGTGATTGCCAGCAGCATTCTAATTATGTAAAACATATAAGAAATAATAACCTTGAAATCATTTAGGAAATTTACATTAAAAAAAATCCTTACTCTACTTACTCGATTTACTCTCTCTCCTCGATACACATAACATTTTCAAAGCACAGATTTTATCCAAGAGCAAACCAATGTGAAAGGGCATTCAAATCAACCCCTAGACTGATGACAAAAAAGAAGCGACCACATGAAAAGGAACATGTCGCTTAATGAGAGCAACTGAACACTTTCTCCCATTCTAAGAACGTGTTAGAGGGAAGCGACTCATAGCTTTCGATAGTTTTTTTAACCTGACTTCACCATGAAGCCAGCCAGTCAAAATATAAAGTTATGGGAACATGATTTTCAGCTACACCACAAACCTGGAGAAATAAATATTATTCTAAATGTATTATATTATTAAGGACGAGGATTACCTAAGAGGACCGGCCAAATGATCCCATCTATTGTTGCAAAGGCTCTGTTATTGACAGAGATGTTGTTTTCTCACTAAGTAGTCAGCGAAGTATCCACATGTGTTACAGTTCACTCCACTGGAATCCAAAGAAAACAGTTTGAGTAAAGAAATCACCCTGAACCACAGTTTTTTCAAGTTAAAAAATAAGAGCGGCGAAGAACAGATATGAGTATTTGATTTTCCGATGGACTCTATGTAGGCCCTAACTCCACGATGAAATGAAAACACATAGCTGATCAGCTGAATTTTGGCTTCAGAGACCCAAATAATTAGATGTACTATATAGTTCCGCTGATTCTTTTATGTGTTTTTGCAACTCAGTTGCAAAGAGTGCTTGGCAGTGAGTCTGCAGCCCCTACCTTCACATAGGAATGAACTAAGGAAGCATGATTTATTTCTCCAACATTGTTCTGCTTGTACAACTTTTATTCCTTACTGGGTAAATGTTCTAGTAACTCTTCCAACTAAAAAAAGTTAATATACTAAATGTTATAAAAAATTCTAAGCCAAAAAGATATAGATAGTTCTTCTACTTCCTGCACTCTCTCTCTCAATCTCTCTCCGTCTGTCTTTGTTTCTATCTCTGTCTCTGTCTCTGTCTCTGTCTCTGTCTCTGTCTCTGTCTCTGTCTCTCTCTCTCTCTCTCTCTCTCACACACACACACACACACACACACACACACACACACACACAACACAGTCTGAGGTAAAAATGAACATAGAGTAAAGAACTCAGATTTTAGATTATTTGGAATATAAAATAAAGCCTCAGGTTAAATTCAGGCTCTCGCTAATGTTACCTAAAGTCCCTGATTGTTAGCTTCCTCAACTGACAAATGAGGATAATAACATCTATTTCAAAATGATGTTAGAAAATGAAGAACACAAGCTTTGTGGTCAGAAAGGCTCTGTTGCACCCTGCCGCCGGCCTCCCCGAGCCTCAGCCCCTCCTCTACCTCCTTGGGTGGTGGCGAGATAAAACTAAAGCATCCAACTCAAACTTCGGCTCATGGAAGGCTGCCCCTCACCTCCACTCTGGTCTTCTGCAGCCACCTGTATGTTTCCAGTGTCGAACCAAACTCACAGACCTCGTGAAAGGATTGTCAGGCTTAGATGCTGAGCACCCCACAGTCCCCTTGAGATTTTCTTCACCCTCTGAGGTATAGAGCTTTCCTCCCAGGCGCTTCCACCAAAATTCCTGACGCCTATCCCTGCTTTGCATCCTCCCAGCCTCCGACTTCAGCTTGAATGTGCGGGCTATACTCTTACTTGTGGTGAGCCTCCATGTCTGTAAAAGAAGCTCAGGGATGACCATCTCACTCAAAAAAAGGATTTGTATCAGAGCCATATTTGTCCCTTGGTTGTGCGAGACAGTTCTTTGTTCTGTGCTTGTGCTGTAAGTGTACTTAACGTTCCTGGTCTCTGTTTACTAAATGCCAGGACCTGCACCCACTCCTAAGTGTGGGGACAACTAAAAATGACTACTCCTCCCCATTCTGTAGAACGTGGCGTAACTTCAACCCCAAGTTAAGAAACACTGATTGATTGTGGCTCAAACTCTAGCGCCTTGAAGGATAATAATACTTCAGAGTCTACAGTAGGAAGAACAACTCTGGGGCCCACGATCAAGGGAAGTTGAAGCCTGCCAACAGTTCGTAAGCGTTCCCTTCTCCGATTAGCTCTCAATACTGACCCCAGGATTTATAAAGTATTTCATAAGCACTGTCAGAAAGAACATGTGTGAATAATGTGGGTATTTTTTCTATATTACATGTCTAGTATGAAATTTTTTTCTTTACACTGAATTTAAAGGTAAACTGAAGCACATTAAAATTATTCAAACGGTTATTTGAGTAAACCTCGATTAGAATAGGGAAGTGCTAAGCCCCAGGAAGCATGTATTCTACCAACAGGAGCTAGGGCAGAGGTCTTTATCGAGAAGACTCGGAGGCAGAGCCAGAAAATTATTTATTGGCTGCAGCTTAAGCAGTTGCGTTATTCGGAAAAAGCCTCGTTGGCGGTATGTGAATCATTGTTCTTAAGTTTTATTTTCTCAGATTTGAGGGCATCGACTCTGGCTTAGGTTATGGTTTGCTTGTGTAGGCTACCATGGTGTTTAGTGCCCCCTCAGACTAATGGCTTCCTCGTTTAATTACTTTAATGATCATTATCTTTAAAATAGTCTCTTTATTTTCTTCTCCAATTTAAAATTCTGCCGTGCGTACTATAGGCCATGAATCCATTTTGGATGTATGTGTTGGTGTGAGGTGGGAATCACATTTAATGTCCAATGGAAACACAGAGTTGATGGGTGCTGTAGACTGAATGTCTGTGTGTCCCTCAAATTCAGGTTGAAAACTAATTCCCAAGGTGATGATATTTGGAGGTATAATCAATAAAATGCCTACAAGATCCCTTAAAATCCTAAGGTCAAATTTTCTACCTTTCCTTCAGAATTCCATGGGTTTCTACTGCAATGCATTCTCCTCGATTCCCTAAATGTTTACAACCTGTTCAAAAGTTCTTTATCCCAAGTCCCGAAAGGAAATTTTGCTCTTTAAGTGTCTGTACTATACCAACAATTAATTCAAGGAACTGACCGCTGTGCCCTCAAGAATTGAGTAATAAACCCCACTGTAGCCATTAGGGCTCTTTGAGAGTGAGAGCTCCCCCAAAGCACCAACGGGCAATTATTGTAAATCTACTTGGACAGAGCTCTCAGCACAGAGAACATTTAATTCTCGAAGCCTACTTAGAGGCAAAAATAACCTTAGTCAGAAGAAAAGGCTTTCTGAGAGTGCCGGCCCAGTGGAAAGTTCCCACGTTACAGTACCCTGCATCTGACAACCGAGCACAAGCTCTGAAACCAAGATTCTCCCTGAAAACGTGATGTCTATGGTTCCCATTCTCACAGTTCTCAAGGCTAGGAAGTTCAAGATGAAGGTGCTTAACACACAGTAGGTACTAGAAATATATTTATTGCCTGGATAGAAACATGAATCACTGAGTGAATTAAAAATCATCTAGTTCAATGGTTCACGAACGATATTTAAAGATGAAGACACTGAGGTCGGCGAAGTTGGTAGTAGAACTGAGACCGCCGTATCAGACTTAACCTTTAGCCCAGTCTGTTCCAAACGACATGCAAAGATTTCAATGGTAAAGCAGCATTGATCCATCATGCCTAGAATTTAGTTTATTCCATCTCAAACGTTAGCGGGCAAAAGAATCACCTGACAAGATGCTTAAAATTCAGATTCACTGTTTTATACCCCCAGATTCTGAATCAGCAAATCTTGTTAATAGCCCAGGGGACAGTTTGTACTGAGTATGCCAGGTGATTCTGATGTGGATGGTCCTGGACCACACACACTCTGAGGAACTGTATCAGATATACAGACGCTAAGCCATACAAGGCACTGTTCTATATATTTACAATGAAAAGTTTCACCCACACACTATTAGAGAAATTTTTGTGTGTCTAGCTTCATTCTCGGGGCAGGTGTTCTTGTTTGCCATTAGTTACTGCATATAAACGCTCTTACTGAGTTAGCTGACCCTTTAAACAGTTTACGCAGTTCATTCAGATATCGGTGGCAGTTGTGTACTAACCAGTGGTTCTAAATGCTTTTCTGTCTTCATGTAATTGAAGGATGTAATAATCTCATATCCATTGCAGCGACTCTTTCCTGCAGTAAATCTTGAAGCAGGGTGGTCAGGCCTAGGAGAATCCTGGGTGATTAGGAAGAGGGATAGATGTCATTTGAAAGAAACTCACAGTTGATTCGGATGCCCATTAAGATATTACTTGCATTATTGTTCTGAATTGAGTTAGAATATGCTTCTCGTATTTATAGGAATTCTCTTCTTTTTAAGTTTTTCTAATCTCTCTTTAATGCCCTGCTTATATTATGCCTCCTCTGTGAAGTCATTTCTGCTTCTTATCTCTCAAATTATTCTCTTCATTTATGCTCTGCAGAACTTTGATTAAAACCCTGTATAACCCGATCTATATTAGAATTTGTTGTTTACATGTTGCTGTAGACTGAATGTATGTGTCTCCCCAAAATTCATAGGTTAACACTTAATCCGTGATGCAATGGTATTTGGAGGTGGGGCCCCTGGGAGGCTATTAGGCCACAAGGGCTCTGAATTTATAAAAGAGACCCCAGAGAGTTCCCTTGCCCTTCTTCCATTCAAGGACACAGTGAGAAGATGCTGTCTGAACCAGGAAGCAGAACATCACCATACATTGAATCTTCCAGCACCTTGATCTTGAACTTTCTAGCCTCAAGAACTGTGAGAAATACATTCTATTGTTTAAAAGTCCCCCAGTCTATGGGATTGTGTAATAGCAGCCCTAACTAAGACACATGCACACTTCCTCATAATCTCTAACAGAAGTCTTACTCATCTTTATATCATCAGCTTTAGAAATTGCCAGGCTCTCAACAAATATTTGTGGAAGAAAGGAAAGCAGGCAAGCAAGAACACACAATTGCCCTAGTACTGATGTTAAGAAATCTTTGGCCGTGTTTTTTGGTCGGTAGATATAGACAAGGATAACTGGAAGGAAGATTCTTCTTAATATAACTATCAAGAACTTTCTATTTTGAGAAACCTAAATAATTGTATGTCCTTTCCATGTTTTAATTTAAAATATTATACTTTGTAAAAGTAAGATAGCATTGAATTACAACAATGAATGACACTTTGGATAAATTATATATATTATTTATGATCCAAAGAATCCAACATATAATGTTATTTGTTATAGGACGATGGTTTCAGTGTTTGACTTTAAAAATTTAAGATCAGAGAACATTTTTAAAATGATATTTCAGAACAACAAAAAACCTTCTCAAACTCATACAATTGTTGGCACTTTTATCTCTGCCAGGTAAGAACTCTACAGATGTGTTTGTATTGATGAAAGTCTTCAGTGGAAACACGTTTATTTGAATTGATTTGTGAAACTGTTGCAATATGGAATACTTACTACTTGTTTCAGTATTGGGCCCCGGAAATCAATTACAAGGCAGTGAGGCCATTATGTTCCTCTATAAACAAAGATTCTTTAAATTCCAGTACTCAGGCACTATGTTTGAGATGATGGACCAAGCGAGGCACTGCATCCGAAGAGGGCATGTTAGCATCTGCCATAAAATTAATATCAGTTCGTTCTGAATTTTTCAGTTATGCTCAGATAAATACATTATTTTTGCAGAAAAACAAAACAAGTCCTATGTTTACAATGGCGCTAACTTGCATGCCAGTTCTTAAAATAAGACTTTCACTAAAGTCATTTCAAAGAAAACCTAAATGTTATGAAACATCTGAGTCTAAATGGTTTAGAAGTAGAAAGAAATCTTCCCTCCATGAGTACTACTTGGCTGCAATTAAAGAATGTTCTGGTCTTCTGGAATGTCCAGTTTTAGCCACTCAGGGTCTGACCAACCTGCCATCACACCGATTTCAGTAGTACTTACTAGATTCTTTCAAAACAGAGTTGTTCTTTTTCGGGAAAGATCACTTACAATTATATCCAAGAAACAATGCTTAGAGTTTATTTTTAAAAGGAAGAGGAAGTTTAGGTCAAGATTAAAGCATACAACCACCATGAAGTCTCCACCTAAAAAGGCCTCTTAAATCAAAATTCTAGGCTTTTAAATTATATTTCCTCAGAGGGTGATTTGGAGTCCTTGGTTTCTTCCTCTACAAAGAATGGAAGGAACTTTCTGGCAAAATTAGGCTGAAAACCCAAACATTAACTCTTTAAAATCTTGGGGAAAATAAAACATGTAAATAGCTGATTTTTAATTAGGTTTAAAAATTCCCAAGCACTAATCATATGTTTGGAAAAATAGTTACCAGTAAGAAGTAGTGACTTTACATATCAGAGTTAACTCCAAAAGAAGTGATCACTGGTAATGAGAGCTTAACTTTCTAGAGAATCTGTTCGCTGGCTTGATGGAATAAGAAACTGCTTGCAGTCTCTGCTTGTAGAAATTATGGCCTTTGCAAGCTGAGGGTGACCTTCAGCCAACAGCCCTCATAAGCCAGGGCCCTCAATCCTACGACCACAAAGAAATGAATTCTGCCAACAACCTGAGTAACCATGGATGCAGATTCTTCCCCAAATGAGCCTCTATAGGAGGACATCGCCCATCCAAACTTCATTAAAGTCTCATAAGACCCTGAGTAGAAGCCCTGGACTAAGCAGCACCTGGACGCTCGACCCACAGAAACTGTGAAATAATAAATGTGTATTTCTGTAAGCTACTAAGTTTGTGATTATTTGGTAACAACATGGAAAACTAATACAAAGAACTACCATATTTTTTTCCTGCTACATAGCATTACCTTCTATGCATGTATCACATAGAATTTTAAAATTTTTCTGTTGATGGATATTGATCATACATCTCCCCTTGCACATAGATAAATATATCTGTAGGGTTGTCAATAGTAAGATTCTATATTAAATATATGATCGTTAATACTTTCATTGATATCGCCAATATACTTCTCTACCAAAAGTATATTTTTATGCTTTCTTCATCAACATATGAAAGTTCTTCTCCCCTCAACTGTATTTTATTGCTATTGTTTCTATTTTTCCAAATGCTAATAGAATATTGTACTCCTTTTTATAATGCTAATACTTTAATGCATTTTAAAAATAAAATTAGATGAGTAATTATCCAACATAATATATTAATAAATTGATTTTTCATGTTATCTCCCTAAGGTAATGGTTATATCCAATCAAAGGCTCAAAAACTTAGAGAAATGACTTCATTCATATAACTGTTCTGTTCTCATAAGATATAGCTAAATCTCTCTGGTCTATTGAACTACAATGGTTTCGGAGAAAGAGTCATATTGTTTTATTAAACTACTGCCATCTTCTGTAATACTATAGGTAGAAGTGTCAAACAGTATACATACGTATAACTTAAGACCACAATTTCATGGAGCAGTTTCCTTGAAGATGTATAAAAACCCAATATATTTTCAATGAACTTGGTCTTTTAACCTTCCAGAGCAAGAGAGGGCAAAAGAGGTTTGGATAAATCTTCAGAATCATTGAGATGAAGAGAGTCATGAATGTAAAGATAACACTTGATGCAATAAACCAATGCGCACAATTTATTACTCATTTTAGGGTATTTTTTCCTCTGAAACCCAGCAGAAGTTCAGTGCACGTTCAAAAGATTTAGGTCAGACAATGATTATGAATATGGAGAAGAGAAGATGGTAATTATTCAAAAATTATGTATATGTACACACGTATATGTATATACACACATTATATACATACATATATATATATACATATATATATATATATAAACACATACATATATATATAAAATTATATCCCCCTCTCTTGTAAGAAGGACATATATTTTCCTGAGATATTGTCATGGAACATATATGTGTTCCACTAAAATTTCTTTTCAGATATTCTTCAATATATTCTGAGTAGACAATCAAATAAAATAAATGATTTCAGATCTCAGTAAGCCCTGATGTTAACAGCATCCTTTAACAGGCAGGACGACGTTTGAGAAGTAAAGCTTCTTTTACATAAAAATACTACTGTAATACTGTATATAAATCGCAAAAAATGAAGATGGAGTTTACTTTCTAGTATCTATTCATAATGATCAAATTATAAAAATTATTAAAAGACAGTAAACCTAAAAATTAAAACCTAAATTCTATAGATTTAATTAAATCCATAATTAAGCTTTATATAACTTAAAATTTTATAAAAGATTTAAAATTAAAAATGTTATGATTTATTTTTGTTCAAAATTACCTCCAATTCCTTTCATTAGAGATCTTCAGTATCCTTTAAATGTCATTAACTAGCAGGCTAAAAAAAATGAAGAATTGGAACAAACTAGATTTAAAAAGTTTTTGTCATCTACATGTAGAAGAACGTACAAAAAAAGATATAATAAACTTCCAGTTTAGCAGAATGAACTACAGTGAGAGATCTCCATTTCACTAGAACACATCAAAATGGAGAATAAATATAACTGTGACAAAAATTTAGTATTTTGTGAACTCAGAGAAAGAAAGAATCTCCACATGCCAGATACAAACCAAGGACTCAAAGTCAAGAGTACACGTGTGAGCTAAAATTGAGGAATTGTGAGAGAATCCAGATGCTGAACAGATTTCAGTAGCTGGGGGTTGGGTGTTAAGTCTCATGGAGAAAGATGAGTATGAGCCACAGATCTTTGTACAGAGGTACCCAGGTGCCTAGAAGTTATGAAGACTTCTCTCTCAGAACGATAAGGACTAGAAAAACTCCACCCTCAGAAAATGAGAGATATCAAAACACTTTACAGTTTATCTGCTTTACTTAAAAATAGGTGTTCCTAGTCTTACTATCGTTAATCATGAGGTATGGGAAGAGACAAGTCCAGTAGGCTCTGCCCTTGGTCAGGGAGGCACTTTGGGGTCATCTCCCTTGGAAAAGTGAGTGCTCGTGTGGGAAGTAGAGATGCACAGTTTCTTGGACATACAGAGGCATAGACTTTGGCAGGAGCTCTTACTATCTTCTAGAATATATTCTCCCTTCCTCTATATGCTTTTGGTGACAGAGATTGAATTCCTCTAAGCTTTGGTTATGCACATGGTTTCGAGCTAGAGACACATTTTGCAGCTACACTTGTGCTAGTGGCAGCCACACGACTTGATTTCAGACAGAGAATTATGAAGCTTCCTCCTCTCTGTGCTATTGTACTCTTTTCCTTTCGATTGAAATGCTGGTCTGCAGTGGTGCTGAAGATGCATATGCCCCGTGATTTAGAAATAAAGCTCTTCTACCTTCTTGAAAATCTTTTAAAGCATGTATAAGGAGAAATGTATAAGAATGTCTGCAGAGGCATTACTTATAATAGAAATATTTGTAAACAATCTAAGTGTTCCGCCCCCCCAAAAAAGAAGATAAATAGTGTTATATCAATGCAATGCAATGGAATATAGCTGCAGGTTTAGGGGAAAAAAATATGTATTAAAAATATAATTAAATGCAAGAGATTGACAAATATCAAATTTAGCATAGCTATTATGTCATCAGTTGTGAGGTCAGGAGAAAAAAGAAGCTATTAACATATGATAACAAGGTACATACTTTAAAAATATGAAATATTTATAAATAAATCATAATAAAAATGTCATAATAAAAAAGTGGGGCACTTTTTAACTATTAAAAAGTTAGGCCATTTAAGACCTAAGATTTTTTTCCTCCCATTGGCCTAGATCTGAAGATTATACGTAAGAGTAACTTACTAGGAGGAAGTCCTATTTCTAATGATCATTATGCTTACTTTTGTAAGATCAAAATTATTCCTATTAGTGTCAGGGACACTATAACCCTACTGTAACCCTGACATCATCTTTCTTTTCTAGATGTCCTGTCATTCAATAAGCAATACAGAGAAAGAATGAGAAAAACTACTTTTATATGCAGGTGATATGATTGCCTAGGTTGAAAGACCAAAATATTCTACAGAAAAAAATATTAAGACTTATAAGAACATGGTTACTGGATAGAAGACTAACCTAAAAAATCAGTAATGTGCTTATACCAATAATATCCTTTATAAAACATAATTAAAAAACAGATATTCATAATATTTTTAGAAAAACTATGATACCTCAATATAAATAAATAAAAAATAAATAATCCATTATTTGAAAAATACATAAAAGAAACTTTTATATTCAAATGATAATGTACTATTTAGCAATTAAATGAGATAAAAACAAATATACATCATACATATACATATACAAATATACATATACATATAAAAGTATATATATGCATGCATGTGCACATATACATATTCATAAACACAATCATGGAGATATGAGTGACAGAGAAAGACAGATGAGACGATGGTTACTTCTACAGAAGTGAAAGGAAATTAGCTCCTCAAGCAAATAAAGAAGGCCTTATGGTCAAACATATAGTCAAAATCGTAGAGAATTTTGTCAATAATGTTATAGAGAATTTTGTCT
>NW_011888874.1:3263135-3287210 GCF_000151845.1 Pteropus vampyrus
TAACCTAAAAAATCAGTAATGTGCTTATACCAATAATATCCTTTATAAAACATAATTAAAAAACAGATATTCATAATATTTTTAGAAAAACTATGATACCTCAATATAAATAAATAAAAAATAAATAATCCATTATTTGAAAAATACATAAAAGAAACTTTTATATTCAAATGATAATGTACTATTTAGCAATTAAATGAGATAAAAACAAATATACATCATACATATACATATACAAATATACATATACATATAAAAGTATATATATGCATGCATGTGCACATATACATATTCATAAACACAATCATGGAGATATGGGTGACAGAGAAAGACAGATGAGACGATGGTTACTTCTACAGAAGTGAAAGGAAATTAGCTCCTCAAGCAAATAAAGAAGGCCTTATGGTCAAACATATAGTCAAAATCGTAGAGAATTTTGTCAATAATGTTATAGAGAATTTTGTCTATAATGCTCTATGTATTTCGTTCATAATAACATTATAGAGAAATATTATAAAGTTTATAATGTTGCATCTCTGCATAGGTAATTGCTATATGATTCTCTTGTCTTTTCTGTACTTTTTAAACTTTTCAAAATTCAAAACAATTGGTTTAGGAAATAAGAGACAAATCTATAATTATCATCACAAACTTCTATATTGATGTAAAGCATACATGAGTTACCTCACTTGCATAAATTAAATCTGCACAGTGCAAATATAAGCTCCTAATAGTCTAAAATATAAAAGGAGGGAATTAAAATTCCCATTTTAAATTCTCTAACCAATTATCTGCCTCATTTGCTAATTATAAATGTAATTTCAGATTTATGTGATGTAAAGCTCTTGTTAAATGATATTTCGCTTCAGAAGAGTTTTTTTTCCTTTCCGTAAGTTTTTAAAATCTAGTTTGAACTTAGTAATGATTTTTAATCTATTTTGAAGGAGTATAAATTTTATTTTTATTAAAGGATTAATGAAGAAAACTATACAGGTAACAAATTATACATTCTGTAGGTTTCATATTTCTCCTCCATCTTCTCCAAGTTCGGGCTGCTATGGTTTTTCTAAGAGGTAAGAAGACTGATCCCTTGCTGCCGTACCTTGCTGCATGGGCTGAGAAGCAAGAAGAAAATAAAGTGCCATTTGGATGTGTGCTGTGGGTAAATTCTGGCCCTGGGCGGTCAATGACTCTCCGATGTTTGAATTTCAGTTGGCCTTATGTACAGCCTTGGAGATGGATTATGCTCTTTTTTGGCCCTCAAAAAATTAATGAATTTTTGTTTGATGATCTCTCAAAGGTGATAACAGAAAGGATTCTGTGGAATAATGAATCCAAACTTCTAGCATTCATGAGAATGACATAAAGAACTTAGTAAAATGTAGATTCCTTGGCTCTGACCAAAGATACTTCTAACAGATGGGTTTGTGTCTGGGCTGGGAATCAGCATTTTCAACACCCCAGGTGATCCTGATCCTGTTAGCTCAGAGATGACAACATATGGCAACAGTGAGGAAGTCATGAGTGGGCAGAAGTGGGGTGCTGTTCCCTTCGTTGTTTCCTAAAACTTTTCTAACTCTAAACCATGAGTCTATAGAATGGTAAAGCCTCTCTCGCTTCGGCCAAAAATTCAGAAGTAAGCTGTATTAGATCCCTAAGGTTACTGTAACAAAGAACCAGAAATTAGGTGACTTGAAACAGTAGAAATTTATTCTCTGACAGCGGCTCTGCTTCTTCCACCTTCTGGGGACCCAGGCATTCCTTGGCTTGTGGCTCCCTAACTTCAGTCTCTGCCTCAGTCTTCACAAGGCTGTGTCTGTGTCTGTGTCTCTGTGTCCCTTCTCCTCCTCTTGTAAGGGTACTTATAACCCATCCTACCCCAATGTGACCTTATCTTAGCTAATTTTGGCTACAATGACCCCATTTCCAAATAAGGCCACCTTCTGAGGTTCCAAGAAGGACATGAATTTGGGGAGGACACCATTCAATCCAGTGTACAAACCTTAAACTGTGTAATTAACGTACCTTGAAATAAAGTTAAGTTCTTCATAAGCAAATGAGAAAATACTTCCTCTCTTAATTTCATTTCACTTCATTCCGATTCTCTTTAAATTCCTGTGGTAATTCTTTTTTAAGCATTTCCTCCTGTTTGTCAGGAGATGCAACTTTCACTTTAGAATTACCTCATTGCTGTTTTTGCAACATTTAGCACATCCTCAGAAACCAGGGGGTCCTTCAGTGATATCTCTGCATGCGCACATATGCTGAGAGAACAGAACAAAAATCTCCTGGGAGATGGATGCTCCGCTTTCCTTTAGTTGCCAAAAGGAATAACTTTTGCAAAGAGCTGAATGAAATGACTTGCAAAGGGATGAGGAATAAGTCTCTCTAACTTTTTTTTAACCATTCAAATCTGATATCACCCCTTAACTTCCAGAGTAAAAAAAAAAAAAAGTCAATTTCTAACAACCCTAAAAAGGACATTTTTTTAAAGGGCCAGACAAGAAAGACTAAAAATTCCAGGCAACATTTTTGTTTCCTGAATTCAAGAGCTGGTTGTCACTGGTGTCACTTTTAGGCTGGAGAGACGTTGTGATATTTAAGAACATCGGTAAAAATTACTCATAATTCAGGGTATCCTTGATTGTGGCTCATCATCACATAACTTCATTCCTGTTTTAGAAAAAGCTCAAGTTTGACTGAACTCAGAGAAACTCCCTCAAATGGTGTCTTGATTTCCGTAGGCCAAATTCAGTCCTTTGTTCTCAAGCAAGAACATCTCTTGCAAAAGTCTCCATGAAGTCTTGAGTGTGCCCAGCTGTTTTGTTAGGATGCAGTTGCATTATGTATCCAACATCACCATCGTCTACTAAACTACCCCAGAAACTCACTTAAAAATATATATATATAGACACACACCATGGAATGCCACTCAGCCATGAAATGATAAAATATTGCCATTTGCAACAACATGAATAGATCTTGAGAGTATTATGCTAAGTGAAATAAGTTAGATGGAAAAGAAAAGAAACCGTATGACTTCACTCATGTGGACTATAAAACAAAAAGGAATGAACAAACTAACAAAATAAATGAACTCATATCATAGATACAGACAACAGCATGATGTCTACCAAGGGGGGAAAGCAGGTGAGGGGGGCAAATTGGGTAAAAGGGGTCAAATATGTGGTAACAGAAGAAAATGAGACTTCTGGTGGTGAGCATGCAATAAATAAGAGTACACAGATGTCACCTTACAATCTCGTACACCTGAAAATTATATGACGTTATTAACCAATGTTACCCCAATAAACTTAATTAAAAAAAAATCCTACAGAAATTATGCTTGGTGAACAAGCTTTATCCTGCTTGGATTCCTCGTTAATGAATGCAGTGAATCTTTGGCATCTATTTTTTCTTTAAAAAATGCACCGACAAGTACACTCATTTTGATGTTGAAGTTTCCAGAACATTTCTGCTCTTATTGCTTCTAACCATTGCTTTTTAAGGACTAGAGAGGCACAGATTGACTTTCACACCCAAGCACTTATGAAGGAAGTGACTGTGCCCTTATAAATTGTTCTAAATAATGATTTATGGACTTGGATACTGAAATGCTCTTACAGTGCCTTCCAAGTGCTCAGAAATGTGTACATGTCAGATAGTTTAATAATCTTGAGTCCTAAAATTGTTCTCTCTTTAGAGACAAGAATTTTCCATTTATGGGTAACAGAAGATGATCTGGAATGTGAGTCATTTCTTTTTCATAAATCTCCCACCAACTTTTCAGTCCTTATTGATAATAGGGATAATAGGATTGTATGGTACTAATTCACTACGCCTTCGAAAAGTACACACATTTTTAGGTAAATCAAATAGAAATTCATTGGTAAGCAATGACCTAAAATTTTCATGGATGTCAGATAATGTGCTATATAGTCCAGTTGCCATAATTCTAACTTCTTCCACATATACCATGTTAAATCGAGTACAAATACTAATCACTGAGGCATGTGAAAATATTTGGTAAAATATAAAGTAATATTCATATTTATGGTCTTCTGTGGTAGTGGTTCTCAAACCTTGCTATGCTTTATAGTCAACTGGGAATCTTTAAAAAATTCAGCTGGCCCCATCATCTAATGAATGAAGAAAAGAATTATGGTACAACCACACTATAGAATACTGCTCAATAGTCTTCGTATGACATACAGGAATAAACTACTATAACATTCAACAATGTGATAAATCTCAAGAGTATTATGTTATGTGAAAGAAATTAGGCACAAAACACTATACACTCTTTGATATGCACATGGCATTCTGTAAAAGGCACAGCTATAGGGACAGAAATCATTTTTTAAAAAATGGGTGAATTTCATTGTATGTAAATTGTAACTCAACAAAGCTTGGGAAAAATTCAGATGCCCAAGACTTACCCCCAGAGATTTTAATTCAGTTGTGGTCAGACTCAGGCAAGGGCAATTTTTAAACTCCAAGATAAATCTAACACACTTGAAAAACTACATTTTAGAAGCCCCTGTCACCCTCGAGTTTGACATCACAATCCTATTATAATAAAGGGTTGCTACCTAAAATATTTATGTCACAAGCTTCACCTCTTTTCTACAAATAGACTATAATGCAATTCCCTTTTCAATGAACATCTGATTGATTTGTAATGCATTTATGACTAAACACAGTGATTTCTTTATGAGTTTTTTTCCTCTGTGTAAAGATCCCATTCAGGCATTTAAATTCATTCAAGAGCATTGCTGAACACTGGCAGCCTACATCAACTTACTAAACCCATTTGCCTGATGATAACATGACATTTCAGTTAAATTCAGACTAAGACCTCTAGGTGAGTCCACATGTTGATGTGATTACTCAAATAGCTAAGGCAAACCTGGTTTAACGGGAAATATATATTAAGCATCTACTATTTAAAAGGCAGCACCACTCCCAAGGACCTTTCACTCCAGTGTGAGAAAAAGGGCACGCTCATTCAAAACAACAACACAGGGCAGGAGTCAACTGGCACCATCATTTCTACAGCCAGGGACAGAGGTAAAAGATCTCCCACCTGTAATGCTCAGACCATGTTTCCCTACTTTCTATTTCTTTTGCATCAAATCTACCCATTACATTAAAACCAGATTGAATATCCTAATCTACAAATCTGCTAATTTGACATCTGCTTGAAATCATTCAAAGGCACTTCTTCACTTTTAGGATAAACACCCAATTCCAAGATGTCGTTTAAAAGTTTGCACAATCTGAGCCCTGCCTCTGGCCCCAGCTTCTTCCTACTGCTGCCCACTTTCCCCTTTCCCTTTCCACAATGAGTTCATGTTCCAAGTTCAATTAATACAAAATTTGGGGAAAAAAGCGAGGGAAACTGGATGTTTGTTGATAGTATATCTCACTGCTCTGTACTGAGAACTGTGCTAATTCTGAGGTGATTTTATGGGCTTGAAACCTGCATAACAGCACAGGGTCCTGCAGTGAGAAAGACCCCATGCTTGATGTAATGCTCACTTGTCGCATTCTTAATATTTGAAATTCTTAATAATTTTGAAATTCTCAATAATTTTATCTTTGATTTTGTGGTTTGAACTTGATGTCCCACAGAACAATGGAGCATGTGTGTTAGCAGAGGGAATAACCCAGGTGTCACTGTGTGCATGTAGTAGTCGTGGTTCGGCAGCCGGGGAACAAGTTCAGGTACAAGTAGCATTTGATCCTGTGAGCTGCCGTAGACCCAGGGTAGTCCTAGACACCCCTCTGTTTTTGCAATGATGATTTTTTTAATGTCTAAAATGCACACTGTAACCCTTTTCACACTTGCCAACTCACCTTTCATTACCTAAATATTGGAGAAACTCTATGCATCCTCCAAGACTTAACTGAACGGCCATTTTTTCTATATAAAAGCTCCTCCAGCTGTGCAAAAGTTCATTGTTCCCTCCTTTGAGCCATCACTAGTCTTGCACTAACCTTTATTCCAGTATGTGTCCCCAATAGTGCACACTCATTCACAGATATTTCAGCTGTCACTAAATTATAGATCTCTAAAGGAAATAACCCTTTCATTAATCTCTATTCCTGATGCTTAGCACAGCACTCAGCTCATCTTTGGCTCCCAGGAAGTGTTTAACTGAATTAAGTCCCTCGCACTGACTTAGCAAATCGGCTTCTTGCTGATGGAAAGTGAGTGTGGTCAAACTTGACCCTCCTTGTAAGCTGAGGAGGGAGTAGGGAGAAGAGAAACTCTGTGTATTGAGAATGGTCTAAACTTTCCAACAATCTGCCAACACCTGCACTGATGAGACAAGGCCAGTTCCACAACAGTGAGCCTCTGAGCCTCTCCTCATCTGCTCTTTTCTCGTTTGTCACTTACTCTCAGTCTCTTTCATGTAAAATTAAACAATATCTCGAATACACTGGGAGTGAGTTTTTCCCAGATGATTGAGTTTAATATTGCAGTGTTTACTTTCTAGCTTTTTGTTGAGTATTTCAATCCAGGTGTTTACAATATGGTATTCTTCTGTAATTTTTGTTTTTCTTCAAGTATATTTTTTCTGAGGCAGCTGGTGGCACATATGTAAACAAAATCAAAATATTTGTTTAAATTTTCCTAGTGTTTTGCATCTACTGGACTTAATGACAAAAGATGTTTATTTTAAAGTTGATTGTGAATGATGTAATAGAGATCGTATTGCCTGGGAAATATAAAACAATTGAAATGGGATTTATAAAAGTACATTAACTATTAGGGTATATTGGTATTAAACAGGGCATAATTGCTGGTGTAGTGTTTAAATAAAAATGAAAAATACACATATGGATATTGACATAGATGGTACATTTTATTGAGCACCTATTTGTGAATAAGATATGACGTTCAAACAAAAAAATATATTATGTGTTTTGTGGGTTTGGAAAGCAGACACATTTGTGGGCCAGATTATAAATTTGTAAAATTTTTAGATCATCTTGCATATTCTCTAGGCTAATCGATCTTAATATTGTCTCATCATAACTGATTTTCTTAAAATATAATAAGCAAATCCTCTTTTAAGAGGGAATTTTCGGCTTAGGGGGAAGGATGGGTAACAGCCAAAGATAGGAATGTATAGGCAGGGGGTGGGCATGAGGCAGACTTCTTGAACATTATCTTAACTCGACATAACCATTAACTGTGTGCCAGGCACAGCACTTGACCTTGGAGTACAGTGCAGAATGAAACAGATGTGGTCCTTGTCTGTGAATGTCTAGAGTGATATTAAAGAGTCACATTGTTCTATGTAAAATTGCGCCTGGGAAAAATGTTACAAAGGAGAATATACGATAAGCTGAAAAACCTGTGCTGGGAGGTGTGGATATAATCAGGAAATCTGGGTGAGGGAACCCAATAAAGGGAATAGTAGGGAGGCAGGGGCCTACAGAACACAGAGAATTTTGGTCTTTATGTGAAAATCACAGGAAGCCCTGGCATTTTAGCAGCGAAGTATGCTGATCAGACCTGATAAAGTCTATCTGGTTGCAGAGGGGGAAAAGATTAGGGAAAGAGAGCCAAGAGAATCCTCTCCCCTAATCCTTGTTCTTCACAATGTCTCTCATCTGAAGCCAGAGTCCAAATGTGATGGGTAGTGAGTCAGTGTTGGATACTATAGTACACATAAGATAGATAGGTAGATAGATGATAAATGATAGATGACAGATTAAAGAGAGAGAGAGAGAGAGAGCTAGATAGATGATACATACATAGATGATAGGTAGGTAGATAGATGATTGATTGATTGATAGATATTATTATTAATTATTCACCTTTCCCTTTTAATTATCCACAATCATTTGTCGGTAGTGAAAAATATTCACACCTACGATCTTAAAGCAACTGCAGGGACAGCAGACCAGGGCTTTGTAAGTTCACCCAGCTGCTCAATGGAATGGCTCTGTCTTATAGGTCATGGCCCCAGTATAAGAAACAAAAACAACTTTGGGTGTTCCTTAGTTAGCCTTGTGGAGTCTGGCAGCAATGTACAAGGACAGGCCAGCCAGGTTCAAGACACATCTGTGTGTGTCAAGGAATGTATAGAAATGTAAGCCAGCTGAGCAGTTGATTATCTTTTGTAGGTTCTGAGTAAGGAAACACATTTCTTCATATTTTTGCTTCAAGCTAATCAAAGGCACTTGAGTGGGAGAAACACAGAAGTCATTTCCTAATTGGAAACAGTTTGGGAATCTAAACACTGGAGTCGATCTATCCCACCCTCCCTAATGAACTACTTGGAGCTTTCCCAGCACACAGAATAAAGAGAGGCTGTGTGATATAACCTTATGCTGGGTGAAATGTCAAACATCATACTGGGCAGGAAGGATGCAATTCATTCCATGGATGTGAAGTCTTTCTGGAATGAATTACTAAAGATGTTGATAATGTCAACATAAGAATTATTACCATAGTATGATTGAGCTTTGGGACATTTTAGTACAATACCTAAAAAATTATTGCCAGATCTATCTATTGAATTCCTTCATTAAGCCAACAATTCCTGTATGCTACATTGAAAGCCAAATTCTATGCTAGGTTTTGGAGACAAAAAAGACACACAGGCCTTGCCCATGTGGATCTTCTAAAATGATGGCGACAGACTGGTAAACAAAGGGGAATTTGATGGAAGACTGTGGTTGGTGTTGATAGAATGAGGCACAAATGAGGGGATTGTACTCTGTCTAAACCTTGTCTTTTGTTCTCATTACCTCCTTGTCCCTTTTGGATCAGTGACCTTATTTTGGATAGCTACTCTTTATTTCATATGTGCTCCTCACCACATATGCCAAATCCTTGTGACTTTACCTCCCCTCCATATCTCAAATCTGACCTCTTATGCCATGCTTTTATCTTGTGAAGATGAAATATACAAAATGTAGGAGCAGATTTTCCTGTTCCCTCATCGTAGGAAAGGCTAATCCATGAGAATGAACCCTCTGTTCAGGGAGAAGCAGAGACCAGAGTCTGAAGGAGTGGTTGATAGTATTTGAGTTCTCATGTTCCAGGTGTCCTTCAAGTCCAGCTCCCTTCCTGTAGTGACAGAAAACTTCTGGTGTGCCTTTCTTTTCTTTAACCAATTCAAATCATACTTCTGATGCTGGGAATGACCAAACTAAGCCAGATCTTGGTGGGTCACTGTGTCCTTCAGGTTAGGCAGCACCCATCCTGAAATTTTTCTTGGTTTTTATTATGTCTTGGCTGACTTGTGCCAATATGATTAATCTCTACCATATTTTTCTCTCTTGATACTTTCTTTTTTTCCTTTTATTTAATTTTAATATGCTAGGATTAAACAGGGAGGTGTCTGTATTTCTCATACAGGTGTCAGGATGACTCATTTCCCAGAGCTGTTTACAACTCTTTTATCAGAAAGAAAAGAAAACCTTTGGAAAGACTTTTAGACACTCATCTCCTTGTCCACTCCCAACATTTAATTACTCGCCAACACCCTTAAAGAATTATCCTTTACCAGCACATATCATGCATACAGCACAGCTGAAGAGGAGGTAAGAAGAACACATTTGACTCATTCTTCGCAGAGTGAGAATTAAGAATGGTACATGTGTCTACCTGTGTGTGTGTGAGTTTGCATATATGCATTGTAATAGGGGCTTTTCAGGGTGGGGAGCCTCAGAAGTGAGCTTGTTGTCTTAGCAAGCCTTTCTCCATCTCACAGATTATCCATTCTCTTGTTAGAAATTAATTGACCCCTGTGGGACCTATCTTTAGAATCAAGCTAACCTTAAAAGAGCTAATGCCTCAATGATGCTGATTCTTGAAACGACAAAGCAAACAATTGTAAGAAAGATACAACTTTAACTCACCAACTGATGTTTCACATGCATTCACTTTAAACCTGGCTTTCTCCCAGCCAGCGAGGAAAGCATATTTTCCTAGAGCAGTGGGTTGATGGGGAGTACCTTGTTGCCATTGTCTCTGTCATTCAATTCCGAATCCCAGTTTATAATTGGTTTCTAGGAATCAAAAAAAATAAATAACATTAGTAGAAGCATTTTACACTACATTTTTTTACATATATTGTTAACTTTTTTAGTGCTATATAATATTTTAAGAAGTAATCATTAACTTTCCCAGGTTATAAATTTCAGGCCAAGGGATGCCAAAATAAGTACCAAGGTCACATTATTAGTAGAGAAAAGGGTTAACATAACTTGAGTTTTCTGAGACCAGAGACCAAAATTCATCTAATACAAAGTGGAGAATAAATGGAGAAGAGCTGAGTTTCTCTTTAATAATATATGTCTAAATAAGCCATCAATAATCCACTCCTACTAAAAGCAAAAAGAAATTTCTGTTTCTAGAAAAAGAACCGGTGATAATTCATCAACAAATATTTATTGAGCCCTTACCACGTGTCCAGTTATTTTCCCATTGCCCAAAGTCCTTGAGCTGATAACTTTGACAGCCTTTTTGTAAAGTCAAGTCCACTGTTCACTTAGAAAGAGAACCTGTGGAAAATGCCTGCTCCTTCAGAATCTGTGGGAATAAGTGGGGATATGTGTGAATATGTGCATTTTTAATGTGTATTGTGGCCAAATTCTTATGCATGGCAAAGCTTGAAAATCCTGGTTTACAAATCTTCGCTCAGATTCTTAAATAGTTTGAATTTATCCTTTTTTAAATTTCCAGTACACAAGGTAAATATGGACAGAGAAGTAAGTGCTACTTTTTTTATTATTAGCTTCGAAATAACATTTTCCTTGAAGTGATCTTTCTCTAATGCAGTGAAAGAATAGGCGCTGATAATTCAAGACCACAGAATCAAGTCACTAAGCACAAGAATATTTGGCCATGTATGTTAGCAAAATCTACGAGTGTGGCCCAATGTGAGATTTTCTCTTCGGCAGCTGTCCCATCAGTTTGTCTGACTAAAGTTTGTGTCTATATTTGAATGACTCATCCTCTCCTTCTGCTCTGTTCGATGAATTGCTTGGTGGAATTTTGGCTAACTTGGACCATCACATGTCAAGGGACAAGTAATAGATGGTGTGTATGTATATTTCTAGATGAGCAGATGCAAATGTCTGAATTATTTGCTCTTTTAGAAAACTCCAGGATGATCTAATTTTTCCCACCACCTTAACTTTAAAACTATAACTCAAACTTTATATTCTTTCATATCAACTTTAACCTTTAAAAGTTCCAAAGAATTAAATGATATAGTAACAAGCATTGACAGAGAACCATAATGACAATATTCTGTGTATGTAAAAAGGAAAGATAATGTTTACCGAAAAAGCTTTTATAGTTTTGCTGGTGGCCATTGCTACTATCTGACCTGTGAATTCTGCCCTCTAGGATCCATTTCCCTGTGGTATGAGACCTTCTTTAAAATCCATGTAGAGAAAACAAGGCAAGAAGAACTTGGATCAAAAACTCATTAGCGTGTACACAGGCAAAATTCTTACAATCAATCTGAGACGGAAGTACCAGACTATTTAACAATTGTTTATTAATATTAATAATCTTCTGGTCATTTTTTTGCAATCTGAAATATGGCCTCTTTTCCATGTCAAAGTTCTAGTCATACATCAACCAGCCTCATCCTTTTTTTTTTTAGCTATATCTAATGGCATTGGTTTGAGTTCTATTTTATGTACAATAATTTTTTTTTTTATTTGAGATGCTGCAAGAACTGTCTTTATTCAAAATAATGAAATACATTTCCAAAGGGATGTGTTTTAGGCAAAGGAGAGAGAATTGTGCCGAAGGATGTGAATAAGTCACTGCAGCTTTGCTCTCGGAACTATGCTCATATCTTATGATTATTTTTATCTTCCTGTTTAAACAGACTCAGACTATTAAATTTGGATTCTATGCTTTAGAACTTTGAAGTCCCAAATGTTCTCTTACTGTTTTGCGAGAGGAGCCCACACTGTGTATTTGGAAGAATATCACAAGTAAGCTTGATCTCAATAAATAAACATATTATAGCATATTATAATTGCAAGTAGATCTATTTATCCTATCCACTAAGTTGTGAGTTGCTGAAATAACTGTATCCTATTAATCTTCCAGGCGTTTCCTCTAGCATTCAATGAATATTCAATAAATATTTATTGAAGAAAAAAAATTTTATTTATTGATATTTAAATATCAAATATATTAAATTATGTTTATTGCACATCTAATATAATAAGTATTATTATTATATTAAAGTGATTTAATCCAATCCTGTGATAAATCATCAGTGGCCTTATTATGAGATGAAGGTTTTTCTGGATGAGATAGCGAATTCATGTTCAGAGCAAAACATCTATATAATCCATCTCGCATAATTTGCATCTTTATAAGTAAAGAAATAGATACATAATTTAAAATCATGGAAGGAAGGTCAAAAAGAGAATTCCTTGAGTAAAAGTCAGTGGTGTTATTAGTATAAAAAGTAAAACAAAGTAGTTCACTCATTCTGCATTGATTCTCAAATACCAGCTTTGAGAACTTTTCTGGAAAGCCTTGACAACATTATGATTCACGTACGATCCATTTGTTCATTTGACCTTCCCTCTTACTACATGTCGGGTGGTTTCCCAGGAACTGAAAATGTAGCCGTAAGCAAGACAGACAAGGTCCCTGCTCCCATGGGGTTTGAATTCCAATAGGGAGAATCAGAGAAATAAATGAAGAAAAATATTTCTGATAAGTGCATCAAGGAAAAAAAAAAAAAACATAGTGATATATAGAGTGTTACTTGGATCAGAAGAGAAAGACCACCTATCCAATGAGATTCTCAGAAAAACCATGAAGGCGACTTCAGTGCTCAGATCTGAAAGATGAGAACAAAGGACATTTGCTAAAAAGGAGGTGAAGAGGAAACAGCAAGTACAAATGCACTGAGGAAGAAATGAACTTGGCAGAAATAGCGTCACTATGACTAAACCTTAGTGATCGGGAACAGATGGGCAATGGCCGGGGCACAAGGGCTTTATGGATTAAGAAAGGAAATTAGATTTTATACTAAAGGCAAGAGGACATTCGCAAGTTTTAAGCCATAGAATGACACGATCGTACTAATATTTTTGAAATCTCTCTCTTCATGTCAATGTTAAGGTCCAAACAGAACATCTAATAGCAATAATATTCTTTACTGTCGCTGGCTACTTTTCTAACCCATAGCACATTAAGCGTAATTAGCACTTAATTTTCAAAAGCTGTCTTTGTATTTTATTTTTATTTTTAGTCATCATCATAATAGTTAATGTCATCTATCATTATTTGGCTGCCAAAAATTAGATTCTAAATAACTGGAACTATACTTCACTTTTGTCCTCTGGAATGTGGGCCTTAAATCTTTAACATTTTAATTTTATATGTGATACTTTTTTTGTCTGTCAATAGACATTAATATCTTATACAAATACAAAGTTGTATTCAACTAATATAACACATTTAAAGTTTTATGAAATTCTTTAATAATGATCGACCACTGAAAATACAAGGTTAACTTCAGAAGTCTCCAAAGCTCATAGAAAGCAATTAATTTGAATTAAAAAAAAAAATCTACAGGGCAATAGGTTATTTACTGATAAGAAGAAATATTATTAAATATTGGTTCTTTTTTGTTGAAAAATATACAAAGTTCCAAAGTAAAAGATACTGTTCATTTTCTGTATTTGTCTGTTTTTAATTTTAAAAAGCTTCATCTTTTTTTTTATGGCTGAGAAGTGTTTCATTTTGGGGTAAATAATCAGAAGAGGAATTGCTGCATTATATGGTAGTTCTTTTGTGACAACCTGGATGAAACCTGAGAGTATTATGCTAAGTGAAATAAGTCAGATGAAAATGAACAAAAATCATATAATTTCACTCATATGTGGAATCTAAAACAAAATGTAACAAGCGAACTAACAAAACAAACAAAAACAAACTCATAGAGACAATAGAATGGTAGTTACCAGAGGGGAAGGGGAATGGGGGGAGAGCAAAGAGAGTAAAAGGGGTGAAACATATGGTAACAGAAGGAAACTAGACTTGGGGTAGTGAGCACGAAATAGAGTACACCCATGTGGAATGATAATGTGGGATATCTGAAAACTATATAATGTTATTAATCAATGTTACCCCAATATATTTAATTATCACTCTTATTATATTATAATAATTAATGCCATCTATCATTATTTGGCTGCCAAATAATTATATTATATTATACTATCACTCTTATTATATTATATTATCACTCTTTCAAAAAAAGATGAAGCTTTAAACATATTAGAAGTATGCAAGAGCCAGGAAATGATACAGATATGGAAAGGAAAAGAAAATAATACTAGTAAATCAAAGAAATTTATCTTAAAAGCACAGATATCTAGATCACTGCACCCTATAACAGAAAGGAAAATATCAGGAGCCTTAGACAGTCAAAGAGAAAAGAGATTCCGGGATATACGTTTTGACTAACAGGTGATATATTAATTAATCATCATTCTCCAAAGAAACAAAACCAACAGAGACACAGAACCAATATATACGTGGAGCCTGACAAGTCCCTAGATCTTCAGTTGGTAAACTGGAGATCCAAGAAAACCAATGTTTTAGTTCAAATCTGAAGACAAGAAAAAACTAATGTTCCAACCCAAAGGTAGTCAGACAACAGAAATTCTCTCTTTGAAAGGGGTGGTGGGACTGCCTTTTCATACTAATCAAGCCTTCAACTGATTGAACAAGGCACACACTCTGGAGAGGGTAATCTGCTTTACTGGGTCTACCAACTTAAATGTTAAGCTCATCCAAATACTCCCTCACCGAAACACTCAGAATAATGTTTAACCAAATATCTGAGCACTCCATGATCCAGTTAAGTCGACATATAAAATTAACCATCACAAATAATAATGCACTTTTTAAAGCTTGGGCCAGGATTTATTTACCCATTCATCCTACTAATGTTTATTGATCCCCTGATAAACATCAGGTCTACTCTAGATGCAGGGATCCAATGAGATGTGAGAAGTAATCTCTGACTTCAGTGGATTCATGGCCCTTGGGAAAGAAGATAGTACATACATAAACTAAACACAGTAAGACAGTTACCAAAGGGAATTGGTCATAAGCACTAAGTAGGTATTCAAGAGTTTTAACTCTAATATTTAGAGCATGGTAATGAGACTCCCGGCAAAGAGGAGATAAGGGTGTGTCCTATCTAAAGAAATGTATAGCATTAGAAAGGACACCAAGGGAAATGCCAGTGAACTGGGGAACCAGGAGAAGCCTGAGTGGTTGGGAGAAGCCCAAGTGACAGTGGAAGTTATGTCATAAAAGACTTTGCAGGCACTGAGTATTAGTCCCCATTACCACCTGCCAAGTACAGAGTTTTTACTAGATGGAAGAGAACTCAACAGTTCGCAAAGAATCTTATTCCAATTTGGGAAAACTTCAGCTAGCTTTCTTGAGTTTAGCCCATATCTTTTTTTGCAGTTACCAACTATAAACACTTGTTCTACCCTCTATGATTTGTTCTGTCAAACATTTAACATTCAAATTATATTATCACTCTTTCATTCAATGCCCATTAACGTAGTACCTGTCACGTCAGATAATATCGTGCAATGAGTTGGTAGATTACAGTGGACAGAACAGATGTGGCCCATTCCTTATGAAGCTGAAAGTCTCCTAGGTAGAGAGTCATAAATGAAAATGAATGATTTTTAAATACGATTAGTGCAATGAATGTGAAGTATAGACTACTTGATTGTCAAAGCTAAAGCCACAATCATCCCCAGACTAAGAAATCCCAGAGAAACCTATGGAAATCTTAACCTGTTTTATCTTGGAGAATCAGTGACATAATATCTAAACCAACTTACAGGCCCGCTTTAAAGTACACATAAACCCCTGGTCTCACCCAGGCATAGACCTATTACTTTAACTGTCATCTTCACCTGAAAACAAGAAATAAATTTTTTTCTTGACTTCATGATCTAACTCATTCACACATTGTTTCTATCACTAATTTAACCACCCTTTTCAGCATTGTTTTTTATTTGACTTAGAAATTAGACCTTGAGACTATGCTGTCAAAATCCAAGAAATGATATAAGGAATGAGAATAAGGTTTATCATAGTTTTCTATCTGTAGGCAATTAGGTTTTTATAGCATCTTCTTATAACTAAATGGGAAACATACATCTTGTGACTGAAATGAGATGAACTCATTTTCTTACCTGAAGACCAAGCTGTTTTCATCATACCAACTGCACCCAGAGGCTCCCAATACTCCCAATCTCAAATAAGAAGCAACAGATGTGTGCCTCCAGTCTTCGGTGAATTACCACCAAAAAAGGTTATAATATCGAAATGACAGGGGGAATAAAAGAAACCTGGAAGCTGAAAACTGGTTCACATCCACTGAACACTGGCCCAAATCTTCTGGTTGGCCCTTGTATTAAAAACATTTGCAAGCTGCTGTAATTACAGTCCCAATTTATTGAGGCCTTTCCGTATCTGCTTTGTACCTACTGTCGGGTCTTCTCACTGACTTTCTCTCCTAGTCCTCCTGCTGTAGTTGGATCCCAGCCATTACTTTTCACTGTCCCACATTAATCACACACCTGCTTCAAACTGCCTGGTCCACAGACCACTCTGCTTTACAAAGACGTCTCTTCACAGCATCCATGCTCACAGGTGATGAGACTAAGGCCCTTTACAACTCCTGGCTTGCTAGGATCCTCTGTATCATTACCGCAGCAAGAAAAAATAAAGGCAGACTAGGAGACTAATGTTTGGCAGTGAAAGCTTTTAACAGAGAAAAAGCTTTTACACAGTGAATCATAATAGATAAAACATTGAACAGCCAACTTTGGCTCTAATTTTGCATTTATATATCACCTATTTTAAGAATACCTTGACATTTTACTATCCTAGAAATTCAAGGTTTTAATTCTAAAATGAGAAAACTCAAATACAGCCAACAGTTAATTTCAATGAACTTTGTTTAATAGTAGTTCTTGGGAATAAACACATATTAATTCATTCATCCACGAGCCATTCATGTATTAACTCACTCAACAAATAACGTATTTAGAATCAATTATCAGTAAGATTCTTCTCATCGGAGCCCCAAACCTGTGAGGAAAGATCATATAATGTATTTTTTTGAGAACTTTAGGTGTGGAATAAATACTACCTATTTCTGGAATCAAACAAACAACAGGGTTATTATAGTTTTATAATTTCATTTATTCATTTATTTATTCATTCGTTCACTCATTCAATGAACATATGTTGAAAATCTACTATCTATTTTGGATGAATCTTAGTTCCTACAGAGAGGAATAATTACCTCAGTAGGTTATTTCTGTAAGAACAAGAGTTTAGCATGGATGGCTTGCTCATGAAATGTGGGGACAGAATAGATTGGTCACTTTGCCAAGAAGCGGAAACTTTCTCCTTATGCATTTGGGAAACACTGCAGATTTTTATGAATGAAGAGGAGGTAATTCATTCAGAAGAGATTTTATGTATCTGTCAACATGTAGATTAAAAGCCTAACTATAGCCTAGTTGTGTAGATTGAAGAGTCACCATTAGATAGGCAAATATAAATCTGTTAAGGGTTCAAAGTACTAGGCAATAAAACCTAATATTCACGTAGCACTTAGCACACATCTAAACACAACACATAAATTGGTTTTCAAAGATTACACTCACAGATTCAATCCTTGCAATGATCATGAGAGGAAGCTACAATTTCTTCCCCATTTTACAGGTGAAGAAACTAAGATAAGAGAAGTAAAAAAAAAAAAAAATTTCCAAGTCTCTAAGCCACTAAATAGTAAGTGCTAGATTCAAAATCCAGGTACTGCAAAATCCATGGATTAACTATTACACTAAATGGTATTATAGTTACTGCTATCAAATCTTTATTGTAGCAATTCTTGCTCACAGTAACATCAAACTGCACAGAAGAATAATAACGAAGTTCCGAAACTCTCCTCTTTTTCTTTCCTAATTCCATGCTCTACAGAGCTCTTTTAATATTTATTGTTTGATCTTATGGTGGTTCCCTTCCTAACTTTATATAATATGCTTATTGACACTTTTTTAATATAAATAATACCTATTTTCTTGTTGCTATGATTTGACGATTTAGCTTAAATGCTCTCTGACCCTTGATCGTTGTCTTATCGCTCTTAGTTTTCTGATTGGCCCTTTATGACAGCAGTAATATACTCAAATCTCTACGTCTTATTCTATAGGATTTTTATAGTATCAGTTGGCCCTTCCCCACTTCTTGCGATGAAGTCATCACTACCCTTGCTCCTGCCTTACAAATATTCTTCATGATCCCCTCTCTCTCTCTCATCTCTCACTTTGCAAGTGAATTTTGTTACGTAGTTCTAACTTTATTAACTTTAACACTGTGTTCTACACCCACAACCACGTTGACCATACTTTGTCCATAGACTGAATCCAGAGATTATAAATAGCCACACTATTATGATGATGCTGGTAATTTTATCGCTGCTTCAAACACTGCATTAGAATTACAGATTTATCTCGGAAATTTAATGTTGAGACCTCTGTGAAAGCTGAAAGAGATGTTCCTAGGATCAAGGTCAAGTTGATTTTATTTTATGATGCGAACTCATATCACATTTTAATTTGCTTCTACATAGACTGTGACTTTTTTTGTACATTTGACTTCTATCATTTCTAATTTTCTATTTCTTTCCTTGCCCTTCCTTTCTTCTTTTGTTCCTCTCTCTCTCTTTATTCCTTTCTCCTTTCTTCCTTCTTTCCTTTCTCCACTCCTTCTGTCTCTTTTCTGAGAACCTTGATACTATCCCATGATTTTCCTAACATTTTTGTTCAGAGAAATGGAAGTTGGTTCAGGACTTTCTCAGGCAATTAGGGTTTCCCCTCTCACTCCTTTTCTGCTAATAATCTGGGGGCTCCGGGATGATCAGAGCATGGAAGGGAGGATATATGCTGGTCCTCCATCTAGTCTGCCCTTGCTGACATCAGCTGGGATGACAGAGGCCTATCTGGTCCTCCGCCCAGCATCTCATTGGCCAGTTTCCTGCTGTGTTTACCAGAGACATTCAGCCCTTCTCTTGCTGCATTCTGTGGTCAGGAAAACTTGGCAGTGCTACTGAAGTAAGTCTTAAAATATCTTTACACCCCATCATACTCTGCTATTCCTGGGACAGGCATGAAAGACTCTCTGAGGGATTTAGATAGAGATGCTATAAACATTTCTTCCATTTTTAAGTTCTCTAAACTCTGTGCTATCAAATGAGTTTTACCAAACATTAAACCTACACATTTCCTACACATTAAACCTACACATTTCCTAAAGCAACACTGGCCAATCAAAAATATTTTCAAAATTAAACTTGATCAAACTGATGAAACTTCCTGGTTTAATTTCAGAATTAAAGTTGTTTTGAATTTCACCCTCAATTCAAATACTTAAAGCTGAAATCAGTTAAAGACATCCTTGTCTATTAATTCTAACTTCCGTCCATCCTCCCGTGTATCAGGGCACTGGAACCCATGCTGTGTTTCTGTCACGACTCTCCTCTCTGTGAAAAAAACAAGGCCTTTTGGAGGATGACTGAGGAGGCAGCTAGGTTTCCAGGAGCTGCACCCTGGTGGCTTTCAAAGTCCCTTCAGTTTAGCGCTCAGCCCCCAGGGACCTGCATGTTTTGTTGTCTCTCATTTGCTCTCTTATCTCATTGAAAGAGCATTGTGGGCGCCGCGATTACGTATAAATTGATGTTCTAACAGTTTCCATGAAAGTTTAAAGAATCTTTTCAAAAGAAGAAAATGCTTGTTAGCAGGTATTCTGTAAATTTTTGAAGTGAAGAGAAAGATGAATCTTCAAAACACTTGTTTTATGCTAAAAAAATATCAAGAACATATTTTATTATTGCTATACATTGCCACACAATAGTCCTTTTGTAATAAATCCCTGGGGGAATCCTGAAGGATTTTTAAGTAGAATATGTTCTTACGCCTCGGAATCATCAAGATCAAAATACAGGAAGAGTGCTGGCTACACAATCTTACAAAACCCTCTAACGTTTTAACGCTTTGATTGATTAGTCCGATATGACTTTGTTTCAAGCTTCATGGGTCCATTGTCCATGAATCAGATTTAATAAATATAATTTCACTTGAAAATATTAAGTACCGTAAATTTTTACCTTGATGATTTTTAACAAAGTGCCTCCATAAAAATTTCTGACAGTTTTCATGAGCAGCGATCATTGAACAAAAGTGTTTTCTGGATGTAATATACCACATCCAATTTACTTAAAATTATATTTTGAGAGGTTTTCCCAGTTCATCTTTAATACAAGATGAAAAGGTAACTAGGCAATGACCAAAGTTTTTTAATATGTCTTAAAAAATAACGGCCGAAAAGAAAAATCAATAAAGACAATTTATTTTCTAAAAATGGAAATAAGGTTTAAAAACTAAGAGAACAGATCTATTTTGAGAAATATACATTTGATAACTACATAGCCTATGGGTAAAAAGAACATGAATTAAATAGAAATTTAAGGAATCAATTATCATCCTTAGTGCTTAATGCAACCCAGAAGAATTTCAAAAAAATTTCTTGAAAATTTTCACAATTTATTTAAGAATCAGGTTAATCACTGCTAGATAAATGAAGTAGCACAAAGAGATTTGTCTTAACATAAAAATGTAGTTACTGAAAAATTTACATATAATACATTTTTGAGAAGATAAGAATAATGATTTATATGCAATTATACAATCTAATATTTAGAAAGTCAGCAAACAGAAAAAATGACAGTTCCAGAAACAAGTTTGTTGTACTGTGAGGTATCTATGATGGTTAATTTAATGTGTCAAATTGACTGGGCCATGGGTTGCCCAGATATTTGATTAAATATTGTTGTGATTGTTTCCATGAGGTGATTTTTGGACGAGGAAAACAAACATTGGAATCAATTGAGTAAAAGAGATTGCCCTCCCTATCACGGGTGGACCATATTCAATCAGTTGAAGGCCTGAATAAGACAAAAAGGCTAACTCCCTCTACCCCAAGTAAAAAAGAAAGGCTCTTTCCTGACAGCCTTTGGACTAGGGCAGAAGTCTTTGGCCTGACTTCAGACTCGAATTAAAGCACCGGCTCTCCCTAGGTCTCAAATCTGCCAGCCTTTGGACTGAAACACCACCATCAGCTCTCTTGGCTCTCAGGTCTTTGGACTTGAACTGGAACTACACCATCAGCAATTCTCAGTCTCCAGCTGGGCAGTTCACTTTGCAGATCTTGAGATTTGTCTGCCTCCATAATCACATGAGCTAATCCTCTCTATATAAATTGGATAGATAGATAGATAGATAGATAGATAGATAGATAGATAATAGATAGATAGATAGATAGATAGATAGATAGATAGATAGATAGATAGATAGATATGTATCCTATTGGTTCTCTTTCTCTGGAGAACCTTGACTAATACAGTTCCTATTCCCAAGTGTTTACCCTGTGAAACTTTACATCTTCATGATTTTAAAATAATGTCCAATTCCATTTGGCATTTACTTAAATTAATATTTGTTATAGGCAAAGCAAATTTGTGGAAAGAGAGTTTGTTTTAAAGCCAGATTTAAATTCCAGTCCTTGCTCTGCCACTAACAACGTGTGTGATCCTGGGCAGATTATTCTACCACTCTGAAAAACGTGTTTCTTTATTTATAAAAGAAACATAAAAATAACTTTTAAAAAACCCTCCAGGGTTGTATAGCTTAAATGGACAATGTATGCATATGTAATAGAACTTCATATATGGCAGCAAAAGATAGGATATCTCTCTGGGTCCTGTCGGCACAGCACCTGATCGAATGGTCTACCTTTAGCCACTAAAAAGGATAAAGGACAAAAATTTGTGGAAATTTATTTGGCCCCAAACTCTACTGCATTTCTACATCTGTTAATCTGCTGAGGTGCCGAGCAAACCTGACTTGGAGATAGATTAGACAATATCACTGGGCTCTGTTCTAGCAAGCAGATCCTTATAAGGCCCTTTATGTTCTTTTCCTGATTAAGACAGAAAAATTGAACTAAAGAAAAGATAAAATTTTCTTTATCTATAACAAGTGATGAACCTATTGGCTTATTTCTCCTTCTGTCCCCTTTTCTCCACAGTCTGGGCCCTGAGATAAGGGGAGAATATTCAAGAGAAAGTCATGGAAAAGATCCCAGGAGCAGTGGGCTGTGTGATGTCGAGCTCCTCTCTTGGGAAGAAATTTAAAGGGCAGAGAAAAATCCAGAATGATGAATGAGGCTGTGTGTGTGTTATAATCGGTATCTAATATATGTTTTATCTGGAGTGGATTACTTTTTAATACCCATTCCTCTATAGGAAAACTGTTTTCATAATAATTATGAAATAAAACTATTAAAAATAATAGCCTGATAGTAAAAAGATTCTTTTGTTGAATTTTGCATACATAATTATGTTAATAAAGGTAAAATAAAAGAAAATAAAATAATTTTTAATATAAAAACAATAAAGCACAACTATGTATTTAGACTTTATATCTAATTAACAGTTTAAACCTTGATCTTTAGGGAGCGGTTCTATATAAACTATGTAAAAAATTGCCCATTAACTTTATTAGCTAATATTAGTGAAACCTACACTATGGTGGAATGTACAGTAATTTTTGCTAATGTAAGCAAAAAAGCACAACTACTAAATCATACTGCTGTGATATTTTATTTCTCTTTAGGAGAAAAACTAATAATTAATAACGAATAAATTTAAATTTCATTTTCATGTATGCGAAATTAATATAAATTTCATTCATGTGAAAGTTACGTATTGTTTACATTCAGTAAAATATTTCATGTACAAATTAAAATTTGCCTTTCTCAAACAAAAATATTGTACCTTACAGTTTATACTGTCTTTCATTTCAAATACAATATAAACTTCATTTGCTGTATAGATTAGACTGAGAAATTGAAATAACTCAACTTCTCTGTATAATCACTGTGCAAGAATTATTTATTTTGGATCAACTGTTTAAATGTAGGACTAGGTAATTGTGTACGGGTTGGAGATAAAAAACTATGCCCAAAATAAACTCAAATGATTCTGAATCGTTATAAATTTATTCTCAAAAGAAACACCCATAGCTTGTCCACATGTGTTGGGAACTGCAAATTAGAGGTTCCCTGAATTAACTTCTATGTAAAATACAATGGATATTAAAAATACTCCTAATAATGGCTAAATGAATGTTTATGTGTATATTACCAATAACCAAAATTAACTCCAAAGATGGTGTAGAATTTAGACTGATAAAAGACATTTTCAGGAAAGCATTAGTTTATTGCTGATATTTATTAGTCCCTCTCTTCACCCAGACACATGGTGATAATAAGATAGTAGGCCGATTACTTGGTTATATTATTGTTTATAAGTCGGCTACAGATAATACAGACCCTTCATTGCTTCAGGTCATCTCTACTACTGCACCGTTAACATGCCAATGGTTACAGTGCATGTAATTGAATTTCAAATACTTTGGCAAAAGCAGTGGTATCTTGGTGTTCGTTCAAATCTACATCCCAGTGATGATTCGTTAATATTCGATTTATCTTAATAAAGTGCGCACCTTCCACAAGAAGGCGATTGATTACAGACTCAAATCAGAAATCCACATTCCAGAGGTGGCCATGACAGGCATGTCAACCAGCTTCCTCTCTGCTCAGCATCAGTGGGCTGTTAATTTAGCAGGATGGTTTCTAGAAACATTATTCCCTTATGAAAGGAGTAATGTTCAAGAAGTGAGTGTTATCCATCGAAGCCATCCTGGCACGAACTTTGTCTCAGAATTCAGAACACCCAAGAGAGCAAGCTTTTCAATGTGCGTCCTAGACTTAAGGAGGACTTCGGCATATAGCCCTGCATCAAGCCATTTTTACAGGATTGTGTTCCCTTAGCTGACTGGGCATAGATGATGTCTGTTCCTTACTATTGTCCCTCCTTGCTCTCCCAGAGC
>NW_011888874.1:3287260-3289621 GCF_000151845.1 Pteropus vampyrus
TACGGGTTGGAGATAAAAAACTATGCCCAAAATAAACTCAAATGATTCTGAATCGTTATAAATTTATTCTCAAAAGAAACACCCATAGCTTGTCCACATGTGTTGGGAACTGCAAATTAGAGGTTCCCTGAATTAACTTCTATGTAAAATACAATGGATATTAAAAATACTCCTAATAATGGCTAAATGAATGTTTATGTGTATATTACCAATAACCAAAATTAACTCCAAAGATGGTGTAGAATTTAGACTGATAAAAGACATTTTCAGGAAAGCATTAGTTTATTGCTGATATTTATTAGTCCCTCTCTTCACCCAGACACATGGTGATAATAAGATAGTAGGCCGATTACTTGGTTATATTATTGTTTATAAGTCGGCTACAGATAATACAGACCCTTCATTGCTTCAGGTCATCTCTACTACTGCACCGTTAACATGCCAATGGTTACAGTGCATGTAATTGAATTTCAAATACTTTGGCAAAAGCAGTGGTATCTTGGTGTTCGTTCAAATCTACATCCCAGTGATGATTCGTTAATATTCGATTTATCTTAATAAAGTGCGCACCTTCCACAAGAAGGCGATTGATTACAGACTCAAATCAGAAATCCACATTCCAGAGGTGGCCATGACAGGCATGTCAACCAGCTTCCTCTCTGCTCAGCATCAGTGGGCTGTTAATTTAGCAGGATGGTTTCTAGAAACATTATTCCCTTATGAAAGGAGTAATGTTCAAGAAGTGAGTGTTATCCATCGAAGCCATCCTGGCACGAACTTTGTCTCAGAATTCAGAACACCCAAGAGAGCAAGCTTTTCAATGTGCGTCCTAGACTTAAGGAGGACTTCGGCATGTAGCCCTGCATCAAGCCATTTTTACAGGATTGTGTTCCCTTAGCTGACTGGGCATAGATGATGTCTGTTCCTTACTATTGTCCCTCCTTGCTCTCCCAGAGCCTATGTGCAAGCTGCTCTTGAGAGAGCTGAGCCTTCAGCGAGCTTGTGGGACTGATCACACTACGGCATTTGGGTCTGCTTGCTAATAGCTGCTTGTAATTGTAATAAAATTCTAAAGACTTGCTTTAACTCTAACAGATCACCTAGTAGCAAGGGGTGGGCAAGGTGCTTTCACTTGCCTTTAACTACAGGAAGTTAGTAAAGCCTAATAATTGAGAAAGGCAAAATTAGCTTAGGACAGTTAGAAACTCTGTGTGTGTATGTGTGTGTGTGTGTGTGTAGAAAGTGATGACTATTGAGTAAAATAGGCTAGAATTTTCTTTCCTAAAATGACTTATTTTAAGAAGGGGTGGGCCACAGGGAAGAGACTAAGGACTAAAATTCCCTAGTTAAATATATTTCAATTTGATAAAACCAATACTCATTGACTCCTTTATCTAGAAACAGCTAATAGAACTCTGGCATCTTCACCAAATATTTCTTGGGACACACAAAATGTAGTTAGTAATTGTTTATTGTTCTACTTCACCTCCTGACATTTTTTCGCCCATCTGGAGAAGTGGAAGAACTTTCAAGAAACTGTTCCCTTTTTTAAAATTTGTTTTAAAATCAAAAGAGAATGAATTGATGCATTCACAATTACATTTTGAAAAGTATATTGCAGTTTATAAAGGAAAAATAAAAGTGGCTTCTCACTGCTCTTCACCAGCGATGTGCCACTTCCTCTTGTTAATAGTTTATGATTTCAAAACTTTGTCTATTAATTTACATAAATACATATGTACATATACTAATATATGTTTTCAAAATAGCAATGAAATTTTCATACACGGTAGTGCTAGACAACGTTTCAAACCTTATTCTCTCTAGTTGCAATATTGTTTATTCTGTCGTGTAGTAGTTTCTTAGTTTCTAGGACTCCTTATAGGCACAAGTATATTTGCAGTGTCTTTCAGGTAAGATGTGGCCCCGAGGGGGCGGGAGACATCTATTGTTTTCAGATGGAAGCTTTAAGAGCTGTCTGCAAGCCACCATGCTCTCTCTCTCACAAGGTAATGCTCCAGGTCGGTGGCCACTCTATCTGCCTGGATCCTGGGTGGGGAGCTACAGGACAGAGTCCCCAGTGAAACTGAGAGGGGCATGTCTGAGCAAGAAATAACCTTGTGTTTTAAGTCACTGAGAGTGTGCAGTGGTGAATAACTCCAGTACACTCCAGCATTTGTCAACTAACAGAAATAGTAAAATAATGTACGATTATTTTAACTCATTTATTTCCCTAATAATGGAGTTGGTATCACCTTGAATAGTTCACGTAAATAAAATGTGACAATAGACAATCTTACATTTGTTTCTTACATTTCCATAACCAAGGCAGATTTTGTATAGTCAGTTTTGATAGAAATT
>NW_011888874.1:3289671-3303017 GCF_000151845.1 Pteropus vampyrus
TGGGGAGCTACAGGACAGAGTCCCCAGTGAAACTGAGAGGGGCATGTCTGAGCAAGAAATAACCTTGTGTTTTAAGTCACTGAGAGTGTGCAGTGGTGAATAACTCCAGTACACTCCAGCATTTGTCAACTAACAGAAATAGTAAAATAATGTACGATTATTTTAACTCATTTATTTCCCTAATAATGGAGTTGGTATCACCTTGAATAGTTCACGTAAATAAAATGTGACAATAGACAATCTTACATTTGTTTCTTACATTTCCATAACCAAGGCAGATTTTGTATAGTCAGTTTTGATAGAAATTGCCAAAAGTTTTCTCTTAAAAAGCTGTAACTAATTATATTACTAAAAATCGTCATGGGAATACACATTGACTCATACTGTAGCCAATACTGGAAATGATCTATCAATTATTCAATTTGTGTAGGATTTGATGAGCTGAAAATATCTACCACTGTTGTTTAATTTACATTTTCTGATTATTGATTTGATTCGACTGTATTTTTATGTGTATAAGCTCTTTGTATTTACTCTGAATTGCCTGTCCATATCCTGTGTTCAACTGTGGATTATTTTGTTTTTTTTTCATATAGATCTTTAGGGACTTTTATAAGTTAGACATCCTTATACTGGATATGTTGTGTATGTTACAAATATGTTCTCCTAGTTTATCTTTTACCTTTTAATTTCATTTCTGATATCTATCTCTTATTACACAGATTTAACTTTCATGTAGTAAAATCTCTCTTCCTGATAGATATGGAATCTAGAACTTGTTGGGTTTAAGAAGTTTTTACCCCAGCCAGCAAAGCATTATAAAATGAGTTATATTTTATTATAACTTAAATTATTTGTAAAATGCCATTAGAGTATTAGGGATTTATGTTTAATTCTTAAATTCATCTAGAATTTATTTCAGTGAATGGTATATAGCAGTAACTTAAATATATTTTTTGTTCAAATGAATGAGCAATTATGCACACGTGACCTGTTAAATAATTTGCTTCCCCCCACCCCTGCCCACATTCTACATTCATTCTATGTTTAATCCTCATATACACTTTACTCTATTTCTGCCCTCTATTCTTTCATTTTTCTCTCCTCTAATATATCCTTTCTTCCATTATGACACTATTGTCATTATTGGACTTTAATGGTATATTTTAAAATTTGGTAGAGCAAATTCTCACCTATTGTTCATTTTCAAATCATATTGCCTATTCACCTAGTTTTTTTTTAATTCAGATGAAGTTAGAGTAGACTCATCAAATTTGATATAGACTTTTCTTGGGTGTTGAATTTTTTATTAATTTGTATGATAGTCAGTCATGGGCCACCCAGGCTTGCTTCAGGAAAGACCTCAGCCTACCTGCAGGGGGGTTTGGTCAGCAGACGTCTCCAGCCAGTTACCCCATGAAGACCTGCTTCCACTGCTACTACTGAGTGAACTGGGGGGTATAAAGTCAAGCCATTTTGGCCCCAAATGAGGCCGTCCAGAGCCCCTCCAGATCTTGCCAGGTTGGCCAAGACTTTGTTCAATTCTGCTTCCTCCCACTTCCCTTCACATTTGTGTCCCCCTAACAAACATCTTGCACCCCAAATTCTGTCTCAGTATCTGCTTCTGGAGGGGATGAACTGGAGAAAATGTGGAAAGAATTGATGTATTTGTCCCAAAGTAACATTATACGTCAGTCCTCTTCTCTGAGGAAAGCAATGAGCGAGGCAAATGAGAGAGAAGACAAGCAATTATCGGATATCCTTCACGCAGAGAGACGTGTTCAATGGGGAGTAAGTTCGATGCGTTACATTAATGTCAATTATACCATCTGATATTTTAGAAAAGCATGATATGCCTCAAAATCTATAAGGTACAAGAATAAGAAGTTTCCCATCTCGTATGTAAGAATGATAAGTAGTAAAATACTTATATTCATTCATTTTATAAGAAACAATAATTGTATAATTCTTGGTACTGTAATAGAGCTTTGTTTTCTCCAGAAGGATGCAAACTCTACTAGAATTTTTTATCTATTTACTTATTCTGTTTTTAATCTCCCATGACAATGTATAATGTATACAGAGAGAAACCAACTTAATTTTTCTGTAGCATGACAAGGCAATGCATACATGGTTCCTTCATCATTTCACTGTCTTCTATGAAAGCCTTTAATTCCTGAACCAGCTATGTTTGTTAGAGCAGGTTAGAGGGCTGTAATGGACTGAATGTGTGCAAGCCATTCTCCCGCCTCCAGACATACTCTTTCAAACGTGTTTAATTTTTTAAAACACCAAATGTGTTAAATTTAATTTCAGCTAATATCAACAGAAATAATAAAACTGGGAAGAATAAAATCAGAGAGCTTGCTGAATTTCCAAGAAAGTGTTTTCTTTTAATAGCAAGAGATTAAGAGTATCTGAATAAAATATATATACAAAATTTATTAAGCTATTTATAACAAGTATGTGGGACCAAAACTGACCAATATTAATTTTGGCTCAAAAAGGCCATCACCAGTTTCAATGCTTTGCTGTCATCAGTATTAAAAGGTTGCTATAAAATTTATGAAACATATATTTACTTTATAGGGGCACTAGCTAATAGTTCAGAAAAGTGTTCATAAAAATGAAAAACAGTAATAATAGTAAAGAAGAATAAAAAGTATTAGTTGAGATCCAATCAGGAAGTAGAAACCACAAAAATTTAAACAGGGAACATTTAATGCAAAGAATTATTAACTATAACAGAAAAAACTATACAGCAATGAATTCTAAATATTATTCTTAAATAATTCATACTTTATAGAGTGGTGTTTTTTTTTTTTTTCTGATTTCTAGCTTTTTCCACCCCCATTGGCAGTTGTTTCAATTTTGTTGAAATTATATTCCTTTCAATATCTAAGAATATCTGTGAACATCAGTGCAACATCAAGATCTGTGAGGACTGCCCCTTATACAAACTGGGGAGAGGGAAAAAAATACAAAATTATAAATTTTATAATTCATATGAAGATATCCTTATAAGGCTAAAGTAAATATATATCCAACGTAACTTCTTCTCAGCTAGATTCCAACAATTCATATAGCCACTCCCATGACCCCAAATCAAAGGGAAGTAGAAAGGAAGATAAAACAAAGTAGAAAAAAGGTATCATTCCGAACTTAACTGTAGTCAAATACCATACTTTTGCAAATTTTACAAATTTTACACATATGACCACGTAGGCACATGGTTAGATTCTCTTCTCAGCATCTTAGAGTGGCTTTTTACTGTGTGTGGCCATAAAATTTAAGCTTTATTAGTTTCACATTAAACCTACCTCTAGTAATCGATCTATAATTTATTAAGATCTATTCTTTTCTTTAATTACCTATTCTATTGGATTTCCTTCAAATATTTGGTGAGTCTTAGTTTTCTGTACACATTTATTTATGAGAGGCGGATTGATTAGTTTAGGGAGGTGTCGTGGATATCCTTTTTAGTAGATCCATATAGTCTTAAACTCTACCTATGCCTTAGGTTTATATCACAAGTGACGTGCTTTACATGGTGCCTGGCATATAAACTGCACAGTGCCTGCATGATCTGGCCCCTGCCTCTACGCCAGACCTCATCTTTACTATGTTTGTGGCCGATGGGGTTCCTCAACACAGCAATCTCATTCTATCTCAGAGCCTTTATGGTTTTCCGAGCAGCTAAACAGTCCTCCAGACCCCTACATAGCTAACTATTCATTGTTTATATCTCAACTTACCTCCTTAGATTGAATGAATTTTTTATAAAGTAGAAAATAGTTATAAAGTAGAAAGAAAAGCTTTCTACTTTTGTGATGAGGAATCATCACAAAAGACTGAGGCCAATGATTTTTGCTTTCCTTGCTTCTCTGCACAGATTTTAGTCATTTTTCTGCTTTGACTTGTTCTTTTGCCTTTCTATACCATTGCTGATCAAGTCTACCATTGCCTTTTTTAAATAGAATTCTGATATTAATGTGAAAAAATGTCACACATTCAAATAAAATGAGACAACTTTATTTCTAAATTTCCACCCAGCTAACTTTGAGACGAATTGCCCTTTCCCCAAACTAAATAATCCTATACTAATCTTATTTTTAAGTTTAGTATATCCTTACTCTTGTATCTTTCCCTAGCAAACCCCTTATCCTCATGCACAAGTTTATATTGCACTCTACCATCTTCTTTATACTCCATTTTTTTTTCAAGCTCTACCTTGCTTATTGCCTACTTCAATGTTTGAAGATAGGGACTTGTCTCTCTTACCCCATATGCATACAATCATTAGAATTCGAGATCTTTGATGTGTGATGCTGGAGTCTGGGAGGAGGCAGGGACTTTAGAGCATGATGCTGGGACCAGTGGGTTTCTGGAACCAAGTGAAAACTTTTTGGAACTTATACAATGTAATTGGTATGGTAGGCTATGAGAAGCCAAGAATTTTCTAGAGTAGGACGAACATTTGAATACTAGTCTCAGATAAACTTTAGAGGGTCCTCAGGCAAGCTGATCATTTTGATATATTTATAATCGGGGATGTCTAATCATCTCAAAAGTGTTCTCCATGGTCTGTACTACAATGGAAAGTGTATGTTTTATCGAGACTCAGTATGTCTGTACGTGTGATCTCTGACACAGGGCTGTCCGAGGGAATCAGGAGGGTGAGACAAAAAGCCTCCTCTAGCAGAGGCCATGCATATTCTTCCAGTCTCAGCAGGCCTCTCCCAGCCATTCAAATACTTTTGAATTTTGTCATTCTTGAGTATAACCTAAACTCCACAGCTCGTAATCCTTGGGATATGAGTGAGGGGCATTAACTTGGTGCCTTCAACTCCAACCTCAACATGAGTCATTGTATACATTGTGTAAGCTCTAAGAGGGCTGAGGTTGTCATCGTGTCTTTTGTTCGTGACCATGTTCCCATCAGCAGTAATAATGTCTGGCATATAATAAGCACTCGAGAAATATTTATTGAGTGAATCAAATTAAGCATTTCAATATGCTAGCTTTATAATTTAAATATAATTTAAATGTTAAAAATTCTTAACTATTAAAATAAAAAGAAGTGTGGATCTTTTCTATCCAAATGCCCATGAATAACACCTTTCGAGGATCCTGGTGAGGAAATATTGATGAAGACTAGAGTATTTAGGTGTAAGTGCCCATGGGTAGGGACATTTTAACTTAACTGCAGGTATTATTCTCTCTCTCTCTCTCTCTCTCTCTCTTTATTCCTCCCTCCCTCCCCCCTATTATAAATATGATATTCTCCTGTGTCTTTCCTGAAAAAAGACTAACAAAATTCGGGCTGATATATTCCCTAAAACAAAGAACCCCATAAGCCAATACCTCTTTTGTAGAATGTAGCTGAGAAGGCTCTTAGAAACAAACATCAAGAAACTTAACTCTTAACATAGCATGGCAATAATAGTTACCCCGAGGGAAATGAACCAGCAAAATCATTCTGAAAAGCAATTTACTGTTTGACTTTAGCGAACTCATTTGACCTTGTTGCAACCATTTAGTAGATTGATAAGGATCTATCTATAATGACAAAATTTCTGAAAACCGATAGTCCCTTACGCTGAGGTGTGACTGTGAAGTTTGCTCTGTTTTAGGGAAAATTCTGCCTCTCCGGTGTTAAGTAAGTAAATCTAAGCTGGATGCTTTTGTTCTGTTCATGCTACATGAATATAGAGTTTTCAAAGTGTTCAAAATATCTTTGAAAGTCTATATTTCATGAATAGCAAACTGACAAATATTAATTTAAATGAGAGGCTGTGTTGCATTGCTTTTGTTTCAGGATCAAATATGCTTGGCTTGAGTTTCCAGGATCTATAACTATCATCTGAATAAGTTTAGGCAAGTTCTGTAAACTTCAACTACTTTACCTAGAAGATAAAGATAATCATAGAGCTGGAGTAAGAATTAAGTAATATATCGTTTTTAAAAGTACAGTATCACTGAGTAAGCAATAAATAATATCAGTCATTATTATCATTATTGGTGGTGTTGCTGTTATGATGAATTATGAACCTATATTAATGATTACATAGTGTATTGTGGTATGCACTTTTTTGTAAATATTTAAGGTGCTCGATGACGTTTTAGTTTTCAACGCCCCAGTAACATTCTATTTTTTTTGCTCTCTATTTAAACTATAGAAGTATAATTGGATAAATGAGCATGCTAGCTACCCTACAATAAATATCTTCTCTGCATCTGAAGGTCAAGGATTGCTAGATCTTTTTTTTCTTTAATGCTCCAGTACACTTTGTATACATGCTGAGTTGTTTCATTGGAATTAGGTGCATACAGAAGAAGCAGCAATGTTAAGGTTACTTTTATTTAGTGGATCACCTGTTTGAGGCAGAAGTCAGGTGGTGATTGAGGACAACGGGGGCGGGGGGAGGGGGGCAGTCAGGTGAATAACTTGAATACCAGGCCCAGGCTCTCACTATTTACCCACACCCATCTTTCACAATACATGTGATCTCATGGACAACTTTAGAAGTTCAAAACGTGTGTTTTTTCCCTCGAAAAGAGTTTTCACTAATCTTTTCCTTGACAAATAAAAACCAACCACGACAAAGTTAACTAATTTAAACTATTGCTTTTATTATAATTACACGGGAGCACAAATAAATAAGCACAAAAGTATTGTAAAATATTGCCAATGCACTAAAGAAAACAACTTATTTTCCAACAACATCTGGTTACTTCAGTAGTATCAAAGTACATTTATAATTACATGTTACCTAAAAAAATCAAGTACAAAAATGAAGAGAAATTAAAACATCAGTGTTTATATTATTATGTATATAGAAATGGCTAACACCACATGAGTAGAGAAATCTGTTAGCTAATGCTTATTTGCACAATGTTTCAGGCACATACCTGACATTTTAATGAGTTATGAAAAATGCAATACGACATTCAGATTTTTAGATACGGTAAACATGTTATGTTGGAATGGATGGTATATGGTTTCTGTTAAAAACCCTGTCTTTTAAAAACATAGTGGCATTATCCACTAAAAAACATATTATTTTATATCATTTCCTCAATAGCTATTTGTTTCAATTTCTTAGAAAGAGCAAGAAAGTAAACATACAATCGCTAAATACGTAAACACATTTTTAGTGCAAGATAACAAGACCTGTGACTTTACTGTGCTTTGTTTTTATAATCACAGTGCACTTTACACAAATTGCTACACTACGAATGTCAACATAAAGAGTTCCAAACAAAAGAAGTGCATACTAAACATTTTCATATATATTATATACAGTATGTATACTGTATGTGGGTGTACACTTGTGTAAATGCAGATGCTTTTAGGGTGGGCAAACCCCATCATATTTGGGAACAATCGAACACTTCAAAAAGATTTTCACATATGTTTGGTTGAGATAAATCCAAAAACACTTCTGTAAAGATGTTTCCCTTAAATTTGAATCTTTATAATATTCAAAGGGAAACATACAGACATTATTTTTTCCAGATTACACACATTTTACGATATAATTGACCCAAATATCAAAGGGTTTTAAATGAATTCAAACCCCAAGCCATAGTGTTCAAGTCCAACATAGTAAAACGTGTTATCCTCATACCAATTTACATAGACAGCAGTATATATCCTATGTGTACGTATAGAGGTTTACACATATTTTATACTTAGACATTAACTTTAATATGTTTTAGTATTTATTTTGACTGTACACTTGATCAAAAAAAAGAGAATACCATATATATAAAGACACAGGAGATGTCAAACATATGTGATATTGTACATCTTCTTAAAAACAATTGGCTTTATTTTGAAAATATTAATGATTGCATAATTAAGGTTTTTAAAGGCAGAGACCACATCTTTTTGAATGTTTAATGCCAAAAGCTTCAGAATTTAAAAAAAATAACTGATATATAAGTTGGTCAATAGCGAACTGCTGAATAATGGATTAGTAACAAACTGTCCACATTCTACGGTTAGCTATTGATTTTTCCACGTAGGAAAGATGTAAAGAGTTATCTTAAATACTGTAAGTACCATTTTTCTTTCACTTCTTTTTAAGTTTGGGACGCAGTGAATTCTGAACTGCCGTTCTAGCCTACTTCTATTCCTTTACAAGGAATTAACTCTCAACTCTCAACTCAGATTACTTACTGCTCAAATCATAGTCATTTTTTCTTAATTTCATAGGTAGCCATAATTAGCCTACAGGCTCTTTTCTATTTTAGGCAAATGACTCACCTTAAGATATAAGTGTTATTAAGATTACATTGTATGTACATTGTTTTACTGTTTTATTTAATTGGCTAAAACTATACCCCAATAAAGTTGTTTAGTTTTCTTCACTTGATCACTAAACTCCTTCAAGAGTCCAACCAAAATGTGTGTGAGGATGAGGTCTAAGCCAAAACGTAGTAAGAAAAATGTTTCTCTACTCTCCAGAAACATTAAAAAAATAAACAAAAACTATTTGGAACTTAGGAGTCTCTGAGTCCCAGTATCACTATTTTGAAAAGTGAAGTCTTATCTAGTTGCATCCAGACAATTGCTGTGTATTTGAAGGTGTATATTTCTTAAAACTGCAGATTTAACCTCTTAATGTTTCGTTTCGCTTTCCCAGCTATTTTACATGGGTGGTCATTAACCTTCATTTACACAAATCAACAACTTTTCACTCCTAACTTGCTTCAATGGCATAAACTTCGGGACAAGGGTGGCAGTATTTGCGTAAAGAACAACTGTTATACCTCAGAATATGCTGGCTCCTTGCATGAGGCAGAAATGCAGGATTTGATTTTTCCCTTCTATCAACTCTAAAGATATTTGTCTCTTCTGTGCTAAGAAGTTTTTCAATATAAAAGCATCTTGCTGACAGCCAATAAAATTCGGTTTCTATAAACTGCTGTGAAAAGACCATTTTTCATAGGTATGAGCTCTTTCAACCTGATAACCATGCCATGATAAAATTTCTTCTTTAGCACTGCTAAAAAATATGAACTGTGTCATTCCATAGTGTTCTGGCTGTAGGTGGAGTTTTTTCATCTGACAAAATTCATAGATTGAAATGTCCTTGATTGACTGCCATCAGAGAGTAAGATTCTTTTTCTCTCTATTCTAATCACCCACTTTCCTCCACATAAAGAAACACTAGGCAAAGAGGACATTAATTACAGAATGGCTATTGCCACATAGGCTGAGACACAATGGACAGTTGTACAGGCACATAATAAGTTCTTGAGTCATAGACCAGTGAAGCCACTTATCCAGATGTTTCAATTATGGCCCATTAAAAACAAGATTGGGAGAAGTTAAATGCAAACAGTTGCCTAAGGTCAGATTTTCAAACAAGTCACTTTTGTAGAAAAAAACTTACTTAAAAAAGGGGTGTGTGAAACCATGGGAATGGCTGAATCTAACACAAATCATTTTAGTACCTCTATTTCCTTCTTGACAATTGGCCAGCATTAAAAAACTATCTTCTGCCTAATTCAGAAAGATATGGAAAAGATTGGCATCTGAAAACACACTTTGCATAAGTTACATAAATGTAAATGTCATGGGAATTATCCAATCATTAGTCTACTGAGCATAATATATGTATATTCTGAGAATTTATAAAGACAATCTCATATCTGATTGGCTTGAGTGTATGCAGTCATAATAACTTAAATTAGTATAGCAACTTGGGTCATAAACACATTGCATTTAATTCTGATTTTATCTTAACACATTTTTATCACTCTTAGATTTGTGCTCCATTGATTCTTGGGTTTGAAACATAATCCATAACTGGTGAAACATGACAACGGGATTTATCTGAACTATTTAAGACCTCTCCATGATTTCTTGTACTTGTGATTCTGCGTTTGTTACCACCTCAGTTATACCAGCAAAATCTAAATCTTCAGAAAGCATTTTATGTATACGATTCTCCCACTGAGTCCTCATTCACACCTACATGTGCACACACAACAGATACACATGCTCCCACTTACCTTTTTTTCCTTATTCTTTCAGAATTCTAATTGGACATCAAAATATACATTAATTATAAAATATTAAAAAATTATCTTATAAGATTTCAAAGGCTCGAAAGGAACTATTACTGATAAAGCATTACTAGGCTTTTAGCAATATAGATTACAAAAATTCCCTAACTCCTGTTATATTTGGTTTTATTGAGCAACACTGTACTATTGCTGTCAAAACCTTTACAAGAAAAATCACTATGACGATAACTTCAAACACATACCTTTTCTCTCAGAAATATAATACTAAATTGATAAAGAAGAACCACATACTGTTGGTTTTAGGAAGCATAAATAGTAATTTAAATATACAAAATATATGTGATAGTTTCCTTTTTATTCATCATGGCAATATTTATAGTCAACTAACAAGTTACTCTTAAAAGATATATATGATTTGTTTAACTTAAATTTCACCACCACATAAAATCGAATCCACCCCATCCCCAATCCCCTGCATTTCCTGTTTCTTCCTTGAAAGAAAATAAACAAGTGGTCATAATTCTTTGGTCATGGTGTCATAATCAGTAAAAATGGGTGTGATGGTCTTGCGCAGAAGATCACGACCCCAAAATGTGGTGACAACTAGTTTGAAAAATTAACGAGAAATACTATTCCTTTAATGGATCTAAATTTTGAGAAAGATTGGCATTTAGTGTACTAAAATATGTAAACTCATCTGGTTGAATGTTTATTTCTCATTCCTTAGGGGAAACAAACATACACATGAAAAGTTACTTTAAAATAGTGATCGCAGTGGCTTTAACGCCGCTGGTTCCACCTTCTTGAAAGTAGTCGTGCTGTTTAGCTTTTGATTCCTTGTTCCTTCCATTGTCACAGTGAACCCTGGTCTCCTCCAATCAGATCAATGATGCAAGGACACATGTCCCTAAAGTCATTTCTGAAGGAAATGTTTTCTGCTAGGATGTCCAAATATATCCTAATAACTTTTCTCTGGAGTCTGACTAACCATTGCTTAGTATCAAGATGATATTGAAGAGAAATTCTTATAAAGCCAATGTAGCAAAAATATTGGTGTTGATGTAACGTGGACGTCCAAATTACGCATCACACTCACATTCATTCCTGTCAAACCCTAAAAAACTTACAAAGCAACAGGTGTTCTTAATGAATATGATATTCAACTTCTACATTACTAGCACCAGATCATATATTATGTGATTGAACATGATTTATATCTGTGAGCCATAGAAGCCAAATGTGGGCAGAAAAGAAAAACATGTTAACTGCAAAAAACAATAATAAAAGGCATCAAGGGATTACATATAAAAGAGATAACAAACCAGTTAATACCGAAATTATATCATATAGTAAAACTCTTGATATTTCTGTCATTTATATACGTATAATGTGTATTATTTCAGGTGTCACCCATAGACTAGTAAAATATGTACATCTTAATCTCTTCTGGATTCAAAATAATCCGTGATAAATAAGTACACCTTAATTGCAAGGAAATATACATTTGATCTTGAACTTGCCACGAGCAGGCACAGCTTCCCGTGGGTTGTCCAGGGAAGCGCTGGTATTCCATTCCAACGGAGAAGCTACGTAACAGTTACTTATCATGTGACCAAGTCCACCTCCCTCTTCACGTTATGGAATGTGGATCTCAGGCCATCCCACACACCGTCATATGGCAGTATCCCAGAACACCGTTTGCTGTTTAGAATAGGGTGGAGGGCTGTACTTCTTTGCCCCTGCATTCTTCTTCCAGCTGGGCAGGATAGGCATGCTATCTTGTTTGCAAAGGCCCTTTTCCGTTTTCTGTCTAGCCTTTATTTCCTTGCACAAGCAACGCTTTTTCTCAATCATCTCAAGCATTGTATGGTCTCCATGAAACCACGGCATGCATGCCACCTAGCAAAAAAGAAAGAGTGAATACAGAGGAAACAAATAGAATGAAAGCAGGTTTTGTTTTGTTTTTTTTTGCACTGTGCTAGTAGTTGTTTTGAAAAATGTCAGCTGTTTCTGTATCTTTGAAATTCTTACAAAGCAAAATTAAAGTATGAAGACTATTAAGTATAAATTTATACTTAAATTAGTAAACAGTGTGATGTTATTAAACAGTAATTTAAGCATGAATATTTTTCCAATATGTTGTAAAAGTCCACGATACAGAAATAAAACCTTTTTTTTTTTATCATTTTAAAGCAATTTCCCAAATATTTTGCTATTACTTGTATATTGACTCCATTGTCTTCTAGGTCCCAATATGTCTAAGTTCAATTATTGGAATTTCTTTTCTAATATGAATATGATATCATCTAAAGATTTTAAGCAACAATTTCATTCTTGAAATAAAACATGGGCTAGTTTATAATTAGCATATAGAATTAAGACTTTTAATAATTCTTCTACCAAAATGACTTGTAGCGTGACTCTCGTGCTTGAAATTTACATGCTTAATAATTCTTCTGCAAAGACGTTTTTGCTATACTTTTTGGTAAAATTCTTGTATGTGCCTAACTTGATATAAAATTCTTTGAAAGGATGAGCTGTGTGTTGATGCCTTTTGGTGTCCTCTATTCACTAGCCCAGGGCCTTGACCACAGATGTACACATTTTAAATGAAAATTCTAGGTGCTTTTTGGGTTAATCTAACCAACAGGTTTGTGTCCCAACAGGAGATTGCCAAAGTGGCTCAGAAAATTTCCAAAAGATTTATAATATTTCGTAAACTAATAATCTGTGCAATAAAAATACAGTAACTCTAATTTGGTGGCAATACAAGCAAAATTTATTGAGTGACTATAAACTGTTATAAATGGAATTAATAACACAGAATTCCCAGAGGATAGGCCGCAAATCTCATCCATCTCAGTAGCCCCGACATGCAGAACAGTCATTAAGCTCTTGATAAAACTTTTATGAATGAATAGAAAGCACCGTCATTGAACATTTTTTTTTTTTTTTTTTGTCTCTCAGAAAACTCTCCAGACCAGATATTTACAGCATTACTTCAATATTTGCATTGTATTTACCGGTCTACACAAATATTAAATCCTTTATTACTTAATATATTTTAATATCATAGGTTGTGAATCAGTATATGTGATGGCAAAATAATAATTTCTTGGATTGGCTCTGACAAGAGTGTCATCAATACCTTTTATAATTGTCAATACATTTCACATGTATTCATAACTGCATTGCATTCTCTATAATAACTATGCATTTTATGTCAATTAGAAGTTTATGCTACATACGGATGTCAGTTTAAGAATAATCTAGTCTTTAAAAACCTAAAAAATATAAATTTAAGC
>NW_011888874.1:3304092-3318515 GCF_000151845.1 Pteropus vampyrus
TACTTCAATATTTGCATTGTATTTACCGGTCTACACAAATATTAAATCCTTTATTACTTAATATATTTTAATATCGTAGGTTGTGAATCAGTATATGTGATGGCAAAATAATAATTTCTTGGATTGGCTCTGACAAGAGTGTCATCAATAGCTTTTATAATTGTCAATACATTTCACATGTATGCATAACTGCATTGCATTATCTATAATAAGTATGCATTTTATGTCAATTAGAAGTTTATGCTACATACGGATGTCAGTTTAAGAATAATCTAGTCTTTAAAAACCTAAAAAATATAAATTTAAGCATAAAGATATAAAGCATAGTTGTTCATATTCTTTACATTTTTATTTCAGAATAGTTATGTGTCACCTTCATTGATAATTTAAAATGTTAATAGAAGAAAATTAACCCTTTTTAAAAAACTGATCCCATAATATGAACCTAACTGTCTTTTTATTGGTGGCCAGATATCAATATAAATTCCATGAGAAAGCCTTGCCCAATATATGAAAGAGGGCTAGGTATTCTAAGAGAATATAAATACAAGTTGTTAGAAAAAAGCCAATTAAATTTTATTTTCAAGTTTTAAATACTTTTACAAATCTGTCACGTGTGGTATAGAATCCTCTCATGTAAAATCTGCTATTCAACATTTTTTTCTCATTTAAAATATTCAAGAAAAGAATTACTATGCTACAATGAGATGAAGAATGAGATTAGTTGTTGGAAAGACAAATCTGTTTCTCATATTTACTTTTAAATCACTTGTATTTTTTAGTATTTCATTCTGGAGGGTACACATTCTTTTCAATTCCCCAAGCCAAACCCTAATGTTATGACTATGGCCATGTACATGGCCCAATCTCCCTCCTTGAAAGTGTGTCTAAACATCATATTTTATTCTGATAGTAAGATGTTATGCTTTAGTTCATTAGTTTAGACAAAACAAATAGCATATTTAGCAATTATATGGAGTGTGTTAAGGATATCACCCATGAAAGATTTCACACTTTACTATTTTTTGTTTTATCATCAAATTCTTCATATCCAATTTAAATTTAGCTATAAAATCCCATTCCACTTTGCCTTGGAGTCGAAAAAACTCCGGGAGTCGATTTACAACTAATTTGAAATTAAGCCCAGTAAATAAACTCTTCTAGTTTAGCTGTTTAATAAAGTGGCCTTGTTTCTTGTCTTTAATCTAAATGTGTTTATTATATACACCATGAAAGAAAGAAAAAAGATGCACAGGCAAGTAAGTATACATTGAGAGACGATTGCAAACAGTCGATCAGTTAATACGAACACACTTACACCTTTTAACATGATTCGGCACAGGCAATATTCTTGATAAGTCTATGGACATAAAATCAAGTGAAGCTCCCCCACAGGGAGGTGAAACATAAATCCCCACCCCTTAAGTGTGGGCTACACACAGTGACTTCTTTCCAAAGAGACAGTATAGGGAGGGGCAGGAGAGTAATTTTATAGGTGGTGAATATCACCTATAGCACATCAGTTGACCAACACTGATAAGTGGTGTCGACAGAATGAACCCTTATTATGATGTGATAAGCAAGGCATGTTACTCTGTGGCCTTCCTCCCCAAAACTATGACTCCAATCTAAGTCTAAGAAAAACACCAGACAAACCCAAATGGAAAGATAGTCTACAAAATTTCAGTTCTGTAATCCTCAAAACTCTCAAGGTCATACAAAATATGGAAAGTCTGAGAAGCTGTCATAGTCTAGAGAAAGAAAGGAGACATGATGACTAAAATTAATTAATGTGGTATCCTGGAAGAGATCCTGAAAAAAAGACAGATAAACACGAAGGAAATCTAAGTAAAGTACTATGGGCTTTAATAATAACGTATCAATATTGATCCATTGGTTGTGATGAATGCATCATGGTAGCATAAGACATTAACAAGAGGGGAAACTAGGTGTGGGGTGTATAGAAACACTATGCATTCTTTTTAGCCTTTTTGTCGATCTAGAACTATTCTAAAATTCAAGAAAATATAATTTCAAAAAATCACATGACAGGATTCTATTCTTTCCAAAGAATAGGTTACTCTGTTTTTTATTCTTTATACAAAAGTAACATAGCATGATAGAATTAAGAGACGTAATTAAGATCCTGACTGTTGTGTGACATTGAAGAGTCATATCTCTCTCTGAACTTGTATTTACTTTCTATATACATTGTTTGTATATGTGTGTATATATCTGTAATATATATTATATACACACGGTATGTATACTTGAATATATTCCATATATATGTTTTATGTATATTGTACATACTTTATATATACTTTATGTATATCGGTCACACCGTACTTTACATGGTTGTAGGAGTCAGTGAGGTAAAGCATGCGAAGGGACGGGGAAACTATAAAGTCCCATATATCATTAATAATCTCATCCACTGATCCTTCAATGCATCAGGAATAGTGGAAATGAGGAGTCTTTAAATAATTACCTCCTTTAGAAAACAAACAATACATCCTGATATTGAGTATAGTTCATCCAAAGAACAAAAGAACAATAATAATGTCCAAAAATCAATCTCTATAATATTTATTTAAAATATTCAATTTTCCAAAATATGTAAATCATAAAGAAAAAAATATTCTGAAATAAGCACTCAGAGTATTTCAGTATTAAAAATGATACCATAATATAACTGACACAAACTCGCATGTCTCTGCCAGTTTTTCTTGTTGTGCCTCATGAGTTAGCATGTAGACAATTATTATTCACTAGAGATGTTAGGGCACAATGTCAAGTGGTGACTTGTTGGCCTTGGAAGTAAGTTCAGCTGTGAGCCTTGAGATTTGTGAATAAAATTTAATTTCTTAAACAATAGACACGACACCAGTACTAACTTTCAGATACTCTCAGGGGAAAACACAAATCTGTCAGTTGATGTTGCTCTCTGTGTGTCAACTTCTCCCACCCAGACAGCCCATTTTAAGAGACCTCATCATTTCCTGTAAGCTTAATCTGCCTTAAAAGGAAGCTACAGTTACCAAACTTCTCTGTATTTTCCCCTTGCCCTGCAGAAAACTTCTCCAGGAGAGCGTGGGTAGTGCTCGTGGGACAACAAGGAAAAGTAGGTGTGATGGCCAGTTGGTGTGACTCCAGAAGGAAAAGATACTTCTCCAGGAATTAGAGGAGGTCGTGAGTCCCCTGCATCTGTGCCGTCCCTACTCTTAAGAGTCACGACACCGGCAGAGGTGTCAGCGTTCTCACTGAAAATATCCTTCCTTTCCCATTCACTGGGCAGAGAGATTGATTCCTCATTAACAAATACACAAAGAATCAATATGTAAGTAGCATGGCCTTTTACATAGCTCTCCCAGGTAATGAACAGTTGCTGGCGAACAACTCAATTCCCAAATCCAGCCCACTGATGCTTCCGCATAGTCCATGAGCAAGAATTTATGTTTTATGTTTTTAATAAGTTGAAAAAATATTTCATGACACATGAAAATTCTATAAAATTTAAATGTCAGTGTCTATAAAGTTTTTACTAGTACAGACATGCCCATTTGTTGATTTTACTGTCTGTGGCTCTTTCATGCTATAAAGTAGAGTGGAGTAGTTGGGACAGAGACCATATGGCACACAAAGCTTAAAATATTTACTGTCTGGCCCTTCACTAGAAAAGTTTGCTAGCCTACTGAGTAAATAACCAATTAACACTTACAATATGTATCTATTAAAACTGCCTGATTGAAGACCAAAAAATAATAATAATATCAATATTGGAGCTATTAAAAGGACTACAAAACAAAATCAAGAGCATTGATTTATACGTGCTTATAATATGTCAAGTTTAGCCCATTAGATAAACCATAAATGATGAGACTAGGTTTTAAATCAACTCTGTCAATTAGTTTAGAGAAATTATTTGGCAAGTTGACTATACATTTTATAATTTCATCATTACACAGAAAAAGAGGGATGTTGGAATTAAAAAAATCAAGTGGGGAACCTGATTTAAATTCTCTAGATAAGAGATTTAATATGAGGTTAGCCCCTTGCTTTAATAACCTTGCAGTGGTTATTTGCTCATCTGCGATGTGTCACTGGTGACAACCTCAATACAAATGTTGTTTTGAGACTATTTTAAAAAATAATTTTAATAAATTAGTTTTCTTTTTTATAACAATATTTTGGAAAAATGAGGCCAACTTTACGTAGTATAGACAATAAAATAGGCCCTCAAAAAATTGAAATTGATATAACATACAGACGAAAGAGTTATAATTATCTGAAGTTGTCAACAAATTCACAAATAATTTTGCTTTATTATTTAGTTGTCAAATCACAGATGATCAAATTCATGTTACTTGATCATTACACAGAAAAAAGAAGTCTTTAAATTCGAATGAGTAAGGCTTGCTCCATGGAGCTGTTATAAACTAATTGCTATTTTGAAAGCCTATAGAGATGACTTAACATTGTAAGATTTTCTATGATAAATGTTTAAAAGGTAGTCAAATAATCTATATGATTATACAATTATTATAAACACCATTTATTGAACATTAAAAAACATAAATTCAAGGTCGGAAAAATGACTGGAGGCTTAAAGATTTTTCCCCCTTTTTTTTAATGAAGGCCAGAAGGAAGTTATTTGAATAGATAACATGTGCGATAGCAAAAAAAAGCAGAGACTTTTCAGTTCCATGTTCGTGAACTCATTCTGGCTTTTAATCTTACTTTGGTGATGTTGTATGAGTTATTTATCTTGTTTTCTCGACTGGGATATTATGAGAGTTAAGGAAATGAAATGTCCCTAGCTTTTAGATGCTGATGATGTTTGAAATAATAACACCTTTGGTGTAGCTTTAGCTTTTAGCATAGTTTTGGGTATATTTTGTTTTCATCGTTAAGTCTGATCTATTAATTGTTTTTTTTAAAATTATTCTCTTGTAATCCTTGCTCATTTGTCAGCAATGTGACTCAGAACTTACGTCTTATGAAAGAATTATTAGACAAGTTTACACTTGAGGCATGTACTGGAATTGTAGTGTTTATTTCTTATGTCTAAATTTAGTTTTGCGATATAGATAAATTGATAAAATGAGAATCACGTCTTGATTTCAGAGTTGCTTTTAAATGCAGCATCATGGGTATACATTAACTCCTGCCCCTCTTTTTCTAGATCTTAAGATTCTCCTCAGTGTACAATCTCAGATCAATTACTAGACATGTAATGAAAAACATCATATGTGGATATTTTAAGCCACATGTGCTGTTTGTTTTTACATCTCTGTGATTGCATACATGACCGATTATGCAAAACTCACCCATCAAAAAAGATATAAAAATTATAAGTTAGTGACTCTTTTAAATGCAGGGCTATAAAGACAAAATAGAGTTTCAAGTTCACATAGAGTGCTCGCTTCCTTTGCCTGCAAAATGAAGAAAATACCTAACTCTTAAGTTTTATAATGATATCTTTTAATCAAGCCCTAGGTCACAAGACCCTTTCAAGAACAGAGGTTGGTTTCAACTTCTGTGCTAAACAGTGACAATTATAGCTGATTCCAACTCCTCCAATATGTTGTGCATCCATCTTTAATAACAATCCTATGTTTGTGGGCACGTTTGATTTCCTTCTTTCTTAGGAGACAGTATAGGTGGATAAAATAAATAACATGACCTGGTTTTGCCACTTATTGGTTGTGAGATCTGGGACATGTCACTTAACCTTCCTGAAACCTTGTTTCTTTATCTGTAAAATGAAAATCATAAGGGCTCAGAGTGGTTGGGAGGATTGGATGTAATAATTTAGCATTAACTACAAAGTGGACACACAAAAATATAACTCCTCTATCCCAAGGAGCTTGTGAGTTTTTCGAAGACAGGGCCTCTTGTCAGTCCTCAATTCCTTCACCTTTAGCACATGGAAGTGTGGAATAAATGTTCATGAAATGAATGAATGAATAAACAAACGGAAGACTAGAAGTGTAATGCTCTCTGAGTGTTTTCAGGAAAGAAGCTTTTGAAATTTTTGATTTAATGACTGATTTGTTTCTACTTTGACTCGATTGAATCTAACAATATCCTAAATTGTACAAGGTTAAAAATATACATTTCCTGGAATTTTTGAACCTCGGGAGGCATCTAACCTTAAACTCAGCCCTCAATGCCGCGTGAGACATAATCTGGTTGTTTTACAGCTGAAACGTCTGTCTCAGACTTTGAGGTCTTTGAGTCCTTGAGGTCTCAAGGTTTCAAATCCTTTGAATTTTAGGATGTCAGAATCCTTGGCCCTTTGGCTCAGGTTAATTGACAAAGTGATGCTCCCTGAACCTTAGTATTCATTCAGCCTCCTTTGGGAGTTTGCTAAAACGCAAATTCTTGGACACTATCCCTAGAGAACCTGACTCCAGGTTCTGGATAAAATGGCTCTCAGGCAACTGCATTCAAATGGTTCAAAAAGCAGCTAATTTCAGAAATGTTTCTCAAATCTGTCATCATCCTCTACATTGCCAAGGTCATTTTCTTGGTTCAGCTGCTGGACTATTGAGACTGCATCCAATGTCCCACTTAACACACCACTTCCAATCTGCCATCCATACTGCTGCCCAAGTGCTCTCTGCGAAGCCCCCATAAAGTCATATTAACTCAATGGTTTTCCTTTGCCTAAAGAAAAAACTCATAATAATGGTCTCTCACAACGAGTTTTCACATTGTCTTTTCTGGCAAATTTATTTTACTCCAGCCATTTACGTCTCTCTACTGTCCCAATACCAGTTGCTCTCATTCTTTAGATCAAGCTGTTTCTTTCTAGAACTCTCTTCCTCCCTGCAGCCTTTCATGTGAAATCCTACATACGCTTTTGAAGTTGAGTTAAATGCAGCAAGAATCTATTCTGCAATCCTCTATGACTCGGAGAGCCATGATTGTTTATCGCTGGCATAGCATTTCTTCACTCATTCATTACTTCCTGAAGTCAACAGACCTCTTATGCCATGCTATGCACATTGTGTTTATTACGGGTTTTGCACAAGATTCTGAACTTCTGGAAAGCAGAGATCTTTTATCAATGATTTTTGTAGCCCTACAATTCTAAGTTGCTACTCTCAAAGATGTCCCACAGTGTTTTAAATAGTTAAAACTTCACTGAAATAAAATTTCCAAGCGACTAATTTGAGAGAGATTTTTTTCACATTTTTCTGATTATAAGTCATATATACCTATTCTACAAAACATAGATAATAGTAATATAGTAAGTAAAAATCACCTATGATACCACCATACAGTGTAGTATATTGCCTTGTATAAAAATCACATATATAGTATTTTATGTATATGTGCATATATACACATAATTATATCTTTTTTAATATTTGGAATTATACTACATATAAAATCCCATATTATCACATTTTTCTCATTATCATAGTCTTAACATTTCTCAAGACATGATAATAAAAACAAATTTTTAATTACGAATCTATTTAGCCATTTTATAATTGCTCACATTAAGTTGACTTTTATTTATTTTTTATTTTTTGACTTTTATTTTTTTAAATGCTGTAAATAATGTTTTAATATTTTGTGATTTATTTTCTTCAAAAAGCCACTCAAACGGTAATTGCTATGTCAAACGGGACAGAACACTTTGAGGCTCGTGATACAGATAGAGGCCGTTTGTCTTCCAGAGAACTTAAACTATTTTCCATTCCCATCAGGAGTCGGGGACTGTCCTATTACACTTTATTAGAACTGAGTGGTGTTACCTAAAGAAACAGTAAGCGAGCAAACAACAACAACTTGTGTAAATTGTATGTGTCTAAAAGAATCCTTGGATCTCCACACTTACTTTTACTATTGGTGAGTTGAATGTGTTTGAATATTTTGCCAATGTTTCATTATGAAAGAGTTGACCCATGGCCTTAATCTGTTTAATTTTGAATGAGTTCATAATTTTACTTGCTCATTAACAATTTTTATATAAATTTGGGATATTTATGTTTTATTTAACAATAATTTTCAATGTTTGGCACTTTTATCATTAGTCATTTATGTTACTTCAGACAGATGATTCTAATTTTTATGTAATCAAATCAATTGATTTTTTCAACATTTACCCAGTTTTATTCTTTAAAGTTTTTGCCTTTTTGATAACCTATTAATATAATTCTTTATATTTTTTAAGATTTTGGAGATTTTGAATACTTTAATTCATATTTTGTTTATTTGTATATACTCTTCCTTGTTGTTAAAAGTTATGTTGTAAGAAAAGGAAATATATTTAATAAGAAAAATGAGACAGAAGTTAAAAGAATGAAAGGAAAAATTTTACCTTTTAATTCTTTATGAGGTGAGATTCTACTTTTAGTCATTTTAAATATTTAATCAATTGTTCAAGCACATATTTACAATCATTATAGTTGTCACATTTCAAATTCTATAATTATAGTGTCATTATAATTACATATTTTTATTATTTTAGTATAAAATTTCTAAAATAAGTTAGCAAGTTATATTCATATATATGGTGAGATGATAGCATCTCTTGATTACAGTAATTTTGTGCTAGATTAAATAAGGGTGGTACAGTTTGCTGCTGAAAGACGAAAAGATTAGAGGATTTATGAACTACCAAAACTTTGGTGGAGAGGTGAAACTTTGACCTTATTATTTCTTATATTTGTCATCACGGTCATCACCACCATCCGCTCATCTTCATTTTTATCGAGACCATGGGCACAACAATCGTCGCGTGTCCTCTCAGTGTGCAAGGCACTGTGTGAACACTCCACCTGCTTTTGGGCTTCATCACAGCCCTGTGATCACCATGTTCTAGATGAGAAAATGGAGTTGAGCAGTGGTTAAAGATCGCTGAGCAGCCTTTGGAGAGATTCCACATTGGGTGTGAGAGGGAATTATCAAGACAGCAAAAACAGCTTCCCTCCCTCCATCAATAGTTCCGGTTCTCGGCTTCTAACCCACAAGAATTCACTCAGAAATTTCCCGAATATTTTCACCCAATTATCTTCCATATCCCAGAGTTAAACTGCAAAGGTAGTTCTGCACTTAGCCTTCTGCCTGGCTTCCTTCTTAAAGCAGTTATTAGTAAAGCGTTTAATGGATGGAGCATCCCGATAGAGGATGCGTCCAAGTGCCGAACGGTACCTTCATTACAATAAAGACAATGATTTCTTTCTTGTTGTATAAGAATAGCTCTCTCTCACACCACTTCCCTGCTTCTGCACTGGTTGTACCTCTACATAACACACGTGCTGAGAATACATGGCCTGCCCTGCGCACTGTACCGAGAGGGGTCCCTGGGAAGATACTTTCCTTTTTATTTCATTAACCACACCTGACGTTCATTTTAATAAACACTTTTTTCCTGTTTCACGATAGCGAACAATGTAGCAATCCCCATACATACTGATGCTTCTCCAAGTATATTCACAAGTGTGGTGAGATGTTAGTGTCAGCTGATTTAATGAAATGCATTAGGAGAGAAAGCCCAAGAGAAAGGCTGCATAAGGGAAAAGGTTAGGGATGGGTTTTGTACCACCATGAAAGAAGATGCTAATTACATCAAACCATCATTTTTACAAATTCCTCACGGTAGCAGAACTTTAGGGAAGAGTAAAATTTCAACATCTAGAAAAAGGAAGGTTTTAAACATTTAAAATGTATCACATTTGCATATTACAAGATGACAACTAAATGCAAAAAAGCAAGTTGTCAAAATAAGATGTTAAGTCTGTATGGCTGGTGAATAAATGCAAATTGGCAATTGTATGAGATTTAGCACGTGTTCTCTGGTGAAAGCCTATGATCAAACATACAATGGAAACCTATCTCCCCAATAATACATCATCCATCCAGGTGTGAGTGACATGGTCCTTGCATCTTTATACATGTACACAAGAGCATATGTACAGATGTAATAAGTGGATTTTTCTGTGTAAAGATAACAGAAAAACACAATGACTAAGAAATAATGACAATAATTTGCATGAGAAAGAGTTTGATTTGTGATAGAATTCTCAAGTGTCTGAAATTGCATTAAAGTGTTGCTGCATTAAAATTTGTATGAAGTTGTGAAGGACATCTTAATATAAGCATAAATGATATGATATAATCTATGGCACTCGAAATACAACATGAGGCTTTTCGGAGGAAAGCTGTTTCATGTCCAAATATAAAAAACATTATTACAAAAATACTATGTCCATGTCCATAGTCATGACCATGTATAATCTTAAAAAAATTATATATATATATATATATATACACACATATATATATACATATATATATGTATATATATATATAAAATTTTTGATTTAGCTTTGTACTATTTTACGATTATAAAGTGTTTGCCCTTGGAAAGTAAAAAGGCTATAGAAAAATGGCGATACATTTTTTCCCCCTAATAAAAAAGACATGACATATTTCTCAGCAATTAAACCTAATGACTACAGATAAAATTTCAGCTGTTAATTGATTAAGCTAATTGTTTGTAATAAAGAAAAAAAAATCTCGGAGCAGGTTTCAGAATTAATTTATGTTTTTAAATGAGCAAGAAGTTTATAAGTAGAATGTCTTAAAGAGACATTCCCTGAAGGAGCAAACAGTATTACAAGATAAAATTCAATTACAACACATGTATTGATGTTTTCCACTAAGTGTATTCTCTTAATCGCTTCCATTAGCATTAATTTAATTTTGAGTTTAATTTCATTATAAAATATTGGCTTTTAATGGTGCATATGGACTTGACCACAGATAAATTAGGGAGAGATACATTTCAGTAAACATTTGTTTTATCCAGCAAAAGAGAGAGAGATTTCTAGGCAAGCAGAGTATGTTAATCCTCAAGGAACAGATTTTAATAATAATCTCTGGAACAGCTAACAATCATTTTTAGTACTTATAACTTTGAATAGAGCTGGAAAAGTAAAGCGAATACATTTTTTTCTCCACTAGAATGCATTGCCTAATATGAGCATCATGTTGTTATGAAGGAAAAACACACTGGCAATCAGAATAATTCAGTTCTGAAGCCAGCTTTGCTATTTACTAGCTCTATGCAAGCTCCTTCACTTGTTTGGGTCTCAGGTTAGAAGGACCAGAAGGTACAAACTGTGACATGCAGGGCTGCTTCAGGCCCACAGTTGTATTTTGTATAAAATGCACAATATTTATGTAATAACTATGTGTGGTGCCAGGCGGGTACTAGACTAATCAGGGGATCGCTTTGTAAATTATGTAAATATCTAACCACTATGCTGTACAGCTGAAAAAATTAAAATTAAAAAAAAAATTGCACTATATTTAAAATTTTTGAGCCGATGTGGAAAGAGCAAATCAGTAAAGTATACACTGAGAGAGAGAGAGACAGAGACAGAGACAGAGAGGAGGGAGGAGAGAGAGAGAGAAAGGAATGGAGGCAGGAGTAAGAGGAGGAAGAAGAGCACCTAGATTTTGACTTTTCTTAAGAAATCGGAAAGACATGGCAACCATTGTCTGGAGCTGAGTTTTCTCTACCATCATTAAATAGGCTTGTCTTTCTGTGTGAACCTGGTCTCCATTGTAATTCATCGCGGTGGCAAAGTGCCAGTTGCCATTCTTCATTTCGCTGGTAATGAAACTTTTCATACACTAGAAAAATACGTTCTGGACTGCGGATTCTATCAGAGTGAGAAAATACTCATTTCTAATGCCTCCTAGGCAGTGGCAGGCATTGGGGTCTGCATCTCCATAATGGCACCATCTAAATAAATTTCCTTTCATTCTGTGATTCCAACTCGAGCCACATTGACCTCAAGCTTGAGGCCTTTCATCCTAACTCAAAACCAGCACTTACCCCACAGTAATCAAAATAATCCTTGCAAGGTCGACCAGAAATCAATGAGACTTTTATTATAATTGGATTTCCTCAAAAGGAGTTGGACGTTTTCTTTTTAGATAAATTCATCCCAATCTTCATGGGGTCAGTAAAGAAACACGTTGTCTGAGACACCCAAACTCCGCTTAAGAGCAGGTAGTTTCTTTGTAGCCCATGATCTACCAAGTCAAGAGCTAACAGTCAGGCCCCTTCCTTGATGCTTCATGTCTTCCACCACATGTGCTTCTTCTCTCCTGCTTCCCAGGCTGTTTGCTTACTGCCCAAGAAGTCACCCCTCAGAGCAGCAAAAAACGAGGTGCCACGCGCTCAACTAAGTGTTGGCTGGGAGACACGGGCTCTGTATAAGAGGTCCTGTGCTCGACAGAGAAACCGTGCAAAGCCTTTCATGCGAGTCTCACACAGAAAGTCACGAAATCTAATTTGCAGAATTAAAGGCTCTTATTTGCTGTTAACGTGCTTCTCACGAGGGCAATTTGACGCAGCTTGCTCAAGTTTAAAAACGAGAATGGATTTTTTTATTAAATGATAATTAATGTTATAACCATGGAGGATGACAGCTACTTTAAAAACATACGTTCTAAATCGATACTCACAAAGCTTCTGTAGTTAAGCATCGCTCTTCCAGCTTGAAAGCGATTAAGGTTATTACCTAAAAAATGGTTTTGCCATTTCAGCATCTACCTTTCCAAGAACCACCTATGGGCCACTCTATTCATAAGGACCAACTTATGCTCAGAAGGAGAATCAAAAGTAAGATTTAAAGCTATAAAGTCCTTGCTCGAAATTACTCCGGAATTGTCTCCGTGCCTCAGCCATATCATGTGTCCCTAGTACACAAGTCACTTTATCATTTCCCATCACGATGACTTTCATTTGGGTGCCTCAGAGGAAGAGAGTCAGCAGAGGGAGGATGCAGGGCACAGTGAAGAGGAAGAGCAGAAAAGGGAGGAATAACTAGAACCACAAGACTTTTCTTCCTAGAGAACAGTTTTCATCATGTCATTTACCTGCCTAGTAATGTCAAAGCGCCCCTATTGTCGAGAGCATGTGACTACATAGCTTAGGTTGCTATGGAAACATATGGACCTTATGGCCACATTTGCTGTCATGATCTCACTGTCTAAAACTCCTTCATTAAAACCCCGACTCCCTCCAGCTTGTGGCAGCCCACTCCATTCCTGACTCAGATCCAAAAATGGTTTCTCTCAATCAAGAATGCAAGATGTCCAAAGATGTGACGTGCCTATTACTTTTGAAGATTTGAGCGATTCTTTTCGATACGCTGTTCTGGGCTCAGTTTCTAAGAGCCTGAAGCAGTAACCAACACAGCTTGAGAAATCCATGCTTTCATAAAAACAATCATGACAAACTTTCTCCCCCCGCCCCCACTAATTACCAAAATCAGACCGATAAACCACTTGGAAACAAAATACAAGTGGGAAATAAAAGTCAGAAAGACAAGGGAGAAACAGGAGGATATGGATATTTTGTACTAGTTTGTCGCTACTTGAAAAGTTCACATGAAATTGAGGTGGCCAAAAAAATTTTACTATTACTTTCATCTCTTCTTCCCATTTCAACCGCTTTTCCCGTGGCTCTCCACGCTTGCCAGTAAAAAGATAATTCGAAATGTATTGGCTACATTCTAGTAAGATAATTCATACATTACTCATGAAAGACCTTACAGTTTTTCGCGGCTATCCTCGGGGCCACAGTGGAAAATACTAAAGAGACTATATTTTTCAATATTCTATTTTTCTTGGACTATCTTCCCCAAGGCCAGTATTTCATGAACGTTGGCTGATGACATCGACATAAATGGTTGTCTAAGTTGGTTCAGAAAGAAAACTTCTCACGCTCAAGGCCATACCTGCTATCACCGGATGGTTTGGCTCTTTCAACAACCTTCCAAAGAACACTGAGGAATAGAGGGGATGCTTCTCTGTAGCACTGATGGTAATTGGGGTGCTAAACATAATATTAACAATGACAGACAAATATTGAGCACATATAATGCACAGGGTACTCTTCCTAATCGTTGAGATATGCGAACTTCTTTCCTCCTTGCTGCAGTCTTGTAAGGTCAACAGTATGATGCCCATTTAGTAGATGAACAACTGAGGCTCTGCAAGAAACGTGCCCAGAGTCACTGAGCAAATAAGTAGGGCCAATGAGAACCTGAGCTCAGGTGAACTAACTCCATAGCCCCCATTTTTAAGTCTTATACTATGAGGCTCTCTGTTCTTGGGGAAGCGGTGTGAACGCAATGAGATCACAGATAGTTCATACTGTGTATCTATTCCTGTTCCTGAAAAATAGCAGGAGACCAAGAAATGTTCATTTTCTTTTTCGGACTATTTCACAGATTAAACCACTGAGGCTCAGAGGAATTAAATGACCGACCCAAAGACACGGTCCCTGGGGATGGAATAGCCACGTCTAACCGCAGGATCCACAGAGCTGCACAGCTCGTCTCTGAATGCAGTAAGCCATCGGCGAGTCCTAAGGTGTGGAC
>NW_011888874.1:3321195-3325394 GCF_000151845.1 Pteropus vampyrus
CCTTTCATCACTAGTAAACAAGAGTAGCAAAAATTATTAACATAATCTATGGGGTTTTGAAAAAATCATATCTTGTCAAGTGATTTGAGAAGCTAGTAACAGATAACCATTTGTTTTACTGTAGAAATTAAGAATCTCACCATTTCCCTCCTCTTAATACTTATGACTAGAGTTTTACTCCTCACTTCGCTAAAACATGACATACATACATAATCAGTACGTTATTAGAAATATGACTCCCAGATTGTATCCCCTGTTCTTGTTCTCTGAACCCCAGTGAACCCCATGACCTTGGCAAACATCAAAAACTCTTCAGGATACTCCCGCTCGGACTAAATATAACCTCTGATTTTCTCAACATATTGCTCCTGGGAGAACCCGCGAGGAGATCAGATTTGGAATACAGGAGGTAGCACCTTTTTCACATCTCAACTGATAAAAGGCCACTATGGAGGGACCTCCTGACCTCAAATAAAGAAAGAAAATTCAACAGAGCAATGACAAGTCAGGGGTCACGGTCACAGGACAGGGCCTCTGGACTGAGCATTCCACCCCTGCTCTGATTCACTTTGCACATCCCTAGTTTCTCCAAGAATCACTATCACATCTTAACTCACGGAGGCCCTCTGCATGCTCACCAGTAACAGCCCCAAAGGGGCCGACGTGAACGCAAATAACTTTCTGCCAATTGCTACGAATGGACTAACCTTCTTCACCTTCCACCAAAGTTTCTAGATAAAGGGAAATAAATTTCTGAGAGGTACTAATAAACTCTCAAGACTATTTTTATGTTAACTTCACAAAGCATCTCATTTGCAAACACCAGAAAATATAGCCCTTCTTAACACGACATGTCAGATGCTTTTTAAACTCCCAAATCCATACACCACAACCTAATACATATTCAAAGCCCCAAACTCTGTGCAAGTTACACTTCCCTCAAGACACAGCTCTTCATCAAAGTCTTGCTAGGAAAGATGGAATTTTTTTTCCATTTACTTTTATTTCTCTCTACCCAGCAGCTCTCAGAGCACAAAGCTCGTTGCTGAAACTCTACCGGTCCCAATTCAGGAAAACTAAGACCCTGAGCTTTGTGTCTTCTCCCGACTTCCTCAGCCTTGAGCGGGCCTTCTGCTCATCACACGGCAACGGGCAACTTTGTGCGCTTCAGTTCAGTTCAGGAAGAGAGTGTCTGCTTTTCATGATGTCCAAGATTAAGGGGAAAGAAAGGAATGTGGGTAGTTAAGTACTCACTACTCTGTCCTCTGTTTGGGGGACTGGAGATGGCTGGAGATTCCTTTGGCACTTTCACCCTCCCTGACGAGGAAAAATGAATAGGAGGTTATATTGCTGGTATCCCAGACTGTCCTTGTCTCACCGTGTGTCGTTTCTCAAAGGAGCCTGAGCTTCCTAACTACCCTTCATGTCTACTAATTGCTCACAAGAACCAGAATTCTATTACCCAAAAAGCTTACATGGCCATTGCATAAGACATTAATTTGAGTTACAAATGCATCTATCTCCTATCACCGCCTGGAGAAAAAGGAGTTTGCTATTGATTGATAGCAATAATCCAAAGCTCAGATTTATTTTTCTAAAGATATGGTTGTCAGTAGTGCAAATGCATTTTAGGAAAATTGACTTTTTTTCCAGATCTCTGCCATTCCAAAACATAGTCAAAAATTTTTTTTTGAATTATTATTTGCCGTTCCCAAAATGATTGCTGAAAGCCTATAGTAAGATTTTTAGACAAAATACTGAAAGCATTTTCCCAGGATGGGCTAAACTAAGTCAATAGCATCCCCTTGTGGTAATTGGAGGGTTTACATACTACAGTTAAGACGATTAATTTATAAGGCTCTTTTAAAAATTCCTATAGAATTATTTATAAAGACCTTTAAGATTCACCGACGGCCCTTCCCTGGCCTCAGGCAGAGCCACACTAGTATCACCTCCCCAATTTGGAAATCTGCTGTGGTTTTAAAAGTCCCCAATGGGAAGGTTTCATGACCTTTCCTAGTGAAGCATTCTAGGATTTCACTCTCAGGTCTAATAAAAATACCTTATAGAGCAGTATGCACCCATTTCCTCCAGCGAAACCTGCCTCTTCCGCTGAGATGAGAACCAGATGGTCTCTAGCCTTTATTCCTTGGCGCCTGTGTACCTCGGTAAAGTCACAGAGAGGGAGCCGTAGCAAGATCGAATGAAATGGTTTCGGTCAGAGGAATCCATCATGGCCCATCCATAAATCTTTCCGCAAATCTTAAGCCCACTGCTCAGAGCAGAGGCTGTGTTTAATGGGCCAGAGTGTGCAAAGCGAGGATGGTCATTGAAAGAATGCTTCGGCTTTACCTCACGCAACGTGAATCCCTGCGCCCTCCGACCTCCGTACACTCTCACACCAGCCCGACCCTCCTCACAGGTGATGCTCAAACTGCTTTTAACAACGAGAGATATTTTTTTTTTGAAAAAGTGTCTAATAATTTAATCTTTGCACATCATTAGAATATGGGACAAAACTAAAGTTAATTTTTTATTTTTTATTTACATAATTACACCATCTCCCTGGTACATCCTGGATATGTTTTGGTAAGGTCGACATGAGAAGTCTGTGAAGATTGTGCTGTTTTTCTGGTTTTTTTTGGTTTTGTTTTTAACTAAATATAGAATTTCCACTAAATGAATAGTAGGAATAATCATCATACTGTTTTATTATTGTTGTTACTTTGGGTAATTAAGAATGTAGGCTTCTAATTATGTCTCTAGATGAGGTTTGCTTTTATATTCAGTTAGTGTAAAGATTAACTTTTTTGCCTCATATTTTTGGGGGGATGGGGAGTGAGGTTTTAAAGGATGAATTAAACATAATGATACCTTATTTGTGGTAAGTAAATATGGAATAAGCAGACACTTATTTGTGGAGCCTTAATTATATAACAACATAGTACAATAAATGCCAAATTCACATCTCATAATGACTTTTGATCTTTTCTCTAAAAAGGAAAAGAGATTCATGGACAGTGGTGATAATTAACACCCATTCCATAAGTGCATGTACCATGTTTTATGCTTGCAGGTAGATAATATATATTATAAACGAACAACCAACTGCACGTTCTTGCCTAAAACCTCACTATAAATTAAACAGGGACCATACACTCATTTGTGGTTTGTTGGTATTTATACTTGTCAATCTTATTCTATGTCGGCAGTCAGTGCATATTTAACCCATTTCCATTTAAATCTATAATTAACAAACAAAAAGGGGGGCACCAGTTGGGTCACAATGGCTTTTTATTTTCTCTTGTTCATTCATGCATAAGCGTTACCCAGCATTGAACTTGGTAAACTGTCAGAAGATTTCTAGTCCTCTTCCCCCCTCTAGTGGTGACAAACGGTATAAACATTTGCAATAGGTATTTGCCTTAAAATACTCAGAGGATTGCGGCTGAGGTACACAGGAAAGGACATCGTAACTAGAGTGACTAGAGGAGAGCCGTTCAAGTCCCAGACACGCCACTTCTATATGAACTTGAGACTTCACTTGACCTTTTTCAGTTTTCTCATCAGGAATAGAATATGATTATGATTTGCAAGATGACAGGTCTCAAGAGAAAATGTTATGTCAAATCTATTTAGAAATTGACAAAACAAAATTAGATTTTTTTTTTTTTTAAAGAAAATACAAGAGACATAATATATTTACTGACTCGGTGTGATCCTGTGGTGGACAAACTTTAAGACAGCTTCCGGGCCCTCCCTCTCCGTACACAGAGTACTTATAGTGGAGAAACAGCTTTTACCAAGTGATCGAACATCATGCTCCCAGGGATAAAACAGACACCGTGGACCATGTGAATTGAATCAAAAGCTTCCGCACATAATCTTCTTGCTCAAAATGTTTAACTCAAATCCGACCACAAAGGAACCGTCAGACAAATCAAACTAAGGGTTAATCTGAAAACAAACCCAGATTGTTCTGGACTCTGAAAATTTCAGCATCCTGAAAAATCAATGAGGCTGAGAAATATTTATGATGGAAAGAGATTAAAACTGTAAGAACTAAATGTAATATATGGTCTTTAATGGAATCCCAGGTTGGGAAGAGGCACTTGTTGAGATTTGTAGAGATTTGAAAATGGGCATTATAAGAGACAATATTATTGGATCATTATAATTTGCTTGGCTGCTTTTTGAGT
>NW_011888874.1:3326824-3331671 GCF_000151845.1 Pteropus vampyrus
TGACTCATTCTGAGACGACAGACAGTATAGCGTGGAAGTCGACTTTCTTTTAATACAATATATCGTAGTAGCAAAAAGCTCTCTTTGTCGCTGAGACTTTTCACACCTTTTTTTTTTAAAAAAAAATAATGTTTAGCTTTTTTGCCTTTGTATTTAAATTTGGCTGTAGGAATAGTTTTAGAAATCTTGTGGGTGTGTAACCAGCGCTGAGTCACCCAAGGGACAAGTTCTCCTGTGTTTGGGGCACCTGCCCAACATATCTGGGACAGAACAATAAGAAAAAGAGAAGAAAGAAAGAGAAAGAAAGAGAGAAAAATGAAGTGTTTTTTGCCAATAACCTTATGCAGAATTTTGTAAAGAGAAAATCTACATGAAGTTAAGTAGAATACGTATAGACGGTGATATTGCGATTTAGAAGAAGAAAAATATGCTTGGTCTTCTTCACTTCTTGCCCAGGGCCCCTAAAACCCTCAGAATTTTCTGTGAGGAGAGTTATAAAAAGTGTCTTTTGTTATGTCAATGAGTGACCCTTGGAAGGTGCCTAGGGGCTGGTTGCCCAACTAAGTGATCAGAGGGTTGGAACTTTCAGGCCCTCCCACCCGGACCTCAGGGGAGGGGGGAAGGGCGGGGCCTGGAGCTCAGTCACCCAGAGCCAATAATCTGATGGGTCCTGACTCTGTAGTGGAGCCTCCATTGAAACCTGCTTCCTGCAGGGTGAACAAGTGGAGACCCTGGGACAGTGGGCCCCTCGAGGGCAGGGCCCCGGGCCCCCACACCCACACCTCGCCCTGTGCGACTCTTCCATCTGGCTGCTCCTGAGTTACAATACACTGGTGCTCTAGGAAGTAGAACGCTCTCAAGCTCTGTGAACCGCCCTAGCGAATAACTGAACCCAAGGAAAGACAAGTCCTGGGAATCACTGATGGGTAGGCATTTGGTCAGAAGCCCAGGTGACAGCCTGGACATTAGATTCGCATCTGAAGGAGGGACAATCTTATGGGACGGAGCCCCTAACCTGTGAGGTCTGGTGCGGGCTCCAGGAAGAGTGTGGGAATTAAGTTACCTTGTCAGACAGACAGCCAGCTGGAGAATTGCTGGGTGGTGTGGAGAAAAATCCCACACACATCGGAATCTGAAATGATGAGCAGAGTCCAGAGACGAGTGACTGGACGTATTACATAAGTTCCGCATTATTTTTAAAGATATAGTGAGATATTGACCTGTTTATGGGGAGAGGGCTGCGCAGTCACTTCTCTTCGGGACTGTAAAGGTCTTAGTTCGCTCCAGTCTCAGTTGATGTTCTGTCCTAAATGTAGAACTGCATGATTAAAGTTTATCTTTCTAGAGTGGTCCCCCCCACGATACACTATTTCTCCTCCTGTTAATAAAGCTTTTTTTTTTCTTTTTAAAAAATCAAGTTTTATTCAATTCATTCCTATTTTTATTAAACTCATTTCCCTTTCAGTGTGAATCGCTGTCACTCTGTACCTTTCTCAGTGGCACCTGCATTTCGATTCTCTTAACATTCGTCTCTCACCTGCCCTCTCCCCACCCCCCCAACTGGTAAAACTAGTTAATTAACTAGCTAGGTAGCATATGTGATGACTATGTGCAGAGCCACCTGTCAGGAGCCCAAATGCTTCCGCAAATGATTGTATCAGTTTTACAATGAGATGCTTATCTGTTTCCACCTTGAGCATTAATTAAGTTATTCACTCAATCTGCACAAAGACAGCTAGAGATTTCTAGGGTGAAAATATACAACCCAGCCCTCAAAGAGCCTACGATCTAACACAAACATTTATAGCTTGAACCATTGAAATCCAAAGAGATGCTCCTTGAAAGAATGACAAAAGGAATTCTGTGGTCAAATACATGAGAGAAGCATGACATGTTATAGCCTCCTCTTTGCAATTTTCAATACACATCTGCAAATTAAAAACTCTGACAGTAAAAGAATTTATCTAACCTGACCTTTTTCCAGGCTGCTTTTCTGAATAACAGACAGGGGGATCACATCCCTCAGATGATGTTCTCCTTTGATACAAAAATAAGATTATTTACGGCCATGTGCAGGAAGCACAAAAAGAAGGGAGATACGCTCGGGAGGCTTGGGGCGGCCTCGTCAATGGGGAGAACACTTTGATCCCCGACTTGAAGGGTGAGTAAGAGTTTGTCAGGATCCCAGAGTCAAGAAGGTGTTCCAGGAAGAAGTGACTGTTAGGCAGATCCCGGTGGCATCCTTGGGGGATTTGAAAGTGGGAAAGAACCCACTTTCAAATGGGTCTGCGGATGCTCAGACGTGCAGTAGATGGGGCACTGGATAGCAAAGCTGCGCGGGAAGGTCAGGCCAGCTCACACCGGCCTTGAAATCTGAGCGTAGCAGCCTCTCTCTCTCACCCGCATGCTATGGACGCACCTACGGGATTTTAAATGGAGGACTCAACTCTTAGCACTGTCCTGTTGGCATGGAGGCTCACTGGGGCGGAGTGGGAGCCTGTAGACTGGATTTGGGAAAAGGGTGAGAGACTCTGAGCTTATCATAAAGCTCTATGCTCATGTTGCTCGACACGTTTGGATCCGAGAGAAGCCATACCATAAATTTGTGGGAGTGTCCCCGGCTGCCCTCTCTTCTGCCCTCCTGTCCTAGGTTCGTTTTGTGTCCTTGATGTACCTTGATTCTTAGAGGTGTGACACAGTGCCTTATTATACGTCCTTGCTCAAAATGTTTACACGTTAAATAAATAAATCACCGAAAAGAAGCATTTAAACATTCTATTTAAAATGCGCTTTCACAGTCATTATCTCATTTCGGATGGATGTAGAAATCGAAATGCCTGGAAATTGCAGGAGGCCTGGAGAAGGGACCATAAAGGCAAGTGCCTCCAATGTGAGACTTCTCCAAAGATTCCCTGCTCATTCTTTAGGTTGTCATCAGACAAGTGACAGCTTGGTTTGGGTTCCTTCCTAGGTTGTATCCTGAATGATAAGTGACTTTGACCCTTTTGACTTCTCCAGAAGCCTCTATCCCTTTCAACTGCAAAGTCGACTGGGCTGAGTGAGATTACTCTTGACACTTTTTGGTCCTTCCAATAACTTCCTCATTTTCTGGGAGGAAAATAATTGAATGCACCATTCCAAAGTCCAAATACTATCCCTGTCAAAATAACTGACAACCAGAGATTATTAACTGGCTCTCATGCAGCATTTACTTTAGAGAACGAAGGTTTCGAAGTGACAGCATTTTTTTTTTTCCCTTTAGAGTTTCTGTTCATAGGGTTGCTGTGGATTCCCAGAAGTCGGATAAATCTTGGTGAATACATGATTTGTGTTTTGTGTATTGTTGGTTAAATCTGCACCAGTTCTCTAGAAGCTGATATGAATGTGTGTGTGCGTGTGTGCGCGCGTGTGTGTGCGTGTGTGTGTGTGTGTGTGGAGGTGTCTTTTCTTTTCAGGACATGGAAGGAGTTAGATATGCTATAATGTTTACGTTCTCACACATGTGCACATACTCAGATGTATGTGCACGTGTGAGCGCACGTGCACACACACACACACACACACACACACACACACACACCCCGCTGCTTGGCTGACTTCTCACAACACTAGAATGGACCACAAGAGAATGACACACACCGATGAATGACATCGGCCTTCCTTCCAGGAGTTACCTTCCCAACCCCTCTCACCCTTGGAGAGTCTGATCTTAGGTGACACCTTGCTCAGCTGAAGTCTTCGTTGAACTTGACCCTCTGCTGTGTAGCTTTGAATCTAGAAAAGTTAAAAAGCAAGTCCTGGAAAATCAAAGACTAGTAAAATGAATGGATGGATGAAAGTGAAGGGAGGTGAATTCTATGAAGAGACCGAATTCAGAGATACAGCTATTTCAGGTAGAAAATAAACCAGAGGTAGACAGGACCACTGGGCTTACACCTCATGTCCGTAGAGCCACTTTCTAGCTATCAGACAGGTAACACACCCTCTGGCCTCAGTTTTCTCATCAGTGAAATGGGGAGGATATTCCTGCATATGTAGGCTGTGAGAAAAAAATGAGATAATATAGAGTTCTAAACACTGTGCCAAGCACATCGTAAGTCCTGGACAAAATCCGTGTTAGGAATCTGCTTTATTTGAGGATGCGGCTTTCAACCCGAAGACTAATGTTTATTTGCAACATGGAGTAGAGAACAGTGATTTGTCCAGCAGATGAGCTGGGTGGAGAAACTAAAGATCTACTCTAAGACTTCTCGAGAGTAAGGCACTCACAGTGTCCATGTATTTTTTATTCTGAGTGGAGTGGAGTGTAACTCTGAGCCAATAATATAGTGTAAGCATTTCTTCCTGACCCACATGTAACTGAAGCTGAAGGTAAATTTATCCACAAGTTAGGGGGACAGCTCTTTTCAGGAAAGAATCTTAAGTGATATGTTTCAAGCATGTTAACAGCAAACAAAAGCGATAAAGAAGGAAATTTTCCATTCAGCTGGTCAAGGTTTCTCTGCTAGTTTTCTTTTCAGTCTGTAAAGTAGGGATAATGATCTCCTTTTCTGAAGGCTCAGGTTGGATTTAGGGAATCACAAGGCACAGAAGATGTCATAAATCCTAAAGAAAATAGTTGCATCAAATCATAAATAATGCATAACATTCCGAGATCACTGGCTGTGACTTATCTCCCTCCTCCCAAAAGTATAGAAAGGTATATTAAAAGTTAGACAACCTAAAATTGCAGGAATAATAAAGTAATGAAAAAGATTCAAAACAGATATTATAAAATGTATTTTCCCTGGGTTTCTATAAGCATTCCTTTTCTGTCATAAAGCAGTTTTGTTAGATCCAATTATTTT
>NW_011888874.1:3331721-3333654 GCF_000151845.1 Pteropus vampyrus
CTCTAAGACTTCTCGAGAGTAAGGCACTCACAGTGTCCATGTATTTTTTATTCTGAGTGGAGTGGAGTGTAACTCTGAGCCAATAATATAGTGTAAGCATTTCTTCCTGACCCACATGTAACTGAAGCTGAAGGTAAATTTATCCACAAGTTAGGGGGACAGCTCTTTTCAGGAAAGAATCTTAAGTGATATGTTTCAAGCATGTTAACAGCAAACAGAAGCGATAAAGAAGGAAATTTTCCATTCAGCTGGTCAAGGTTTCTCTGCTAGTTTTCTTTTCAGTCTGTAAAGTAGGGATAATGATCTCCTTTTCTGAAGGCTCAGGTTGGATTTAGGGAATCACAAGGCACAGAAGATGTCATAAATCCTAAAGAAAATAGTTGCATCAAATCATAAATAATGCATAACATTCCGAGATCACTGGCTGTGACTTATCTCCCTCCTCCCAAAAGTATAGAAAGGTATATTAAAAGTTAGACAACCTAAAATTGCAGGAATAATAAAGTAATGAAAAAGATTCAAAACAGATATTATAAAATGTATTTTCCCTGGGTTTCTATAAGCATTCCTTTTCTGTCATAAAGCAGTTTTGTTAGATCCAATTATTTTGAAAACCCAAGTACAGATTGCAAAATGCACTTTAGACACCAGGTGGCGCCATGTGTCCACCTAATGTTCCCCAAGTAAGAGTTCAGCCTTGATTTCAATAGACACAGCCTGTGATGGGGAAGGTTTCATGGGCTTCCTCTGAGCAGCACAAGACCATGGCGTTCAACTCTCAAACGATGTTATCAACCTTTAACGCGTCTGTGATAGCGATCTGGGTACCACTCAAACAAGACCTACAGCAATCAACTGATAACTTGACCTCGAGACTTTGAGGCAGAGCTTCACTTTTGACTATACTGACATCTGGAATAAATCCAGCTGCTAAATATTTCCCCTGCCTCCCAAAGTCTCTATTTTCTAATGGTAATAAAAATTGACATGGAATTGGAAACTTTAAAGATCTGCTAGAAACACATGGAATAAACTGCGGGAGTAAGTGGAGTTCGGATCTTCAGCATCACTTTCCCAGACACATCCGTGTCATTGTTAGTTCCGTAGACTAGACGACTCCCGGCATTTAGAGAGGACTCAATGAGGGCTCGGAAGATTTTTAAAAATATATATTCCATTGACTGTGACTGCTGAAGACATACAAAGCAGTGCCAATTGATATCCATCTATTGTCATGCATTGACTTGGCAGACTTAATGTTGTTAAAAGTCAGGCCTCGACTGTGCATAACAATTTATAATGCATTATCTTCAACGCTGTCTTCGGTAAAAGGAAAAATAGAAATGAAAAACAAAACCAAAAAAGTTCAATCAATATAACGGGATATAAAGTTATCCTGGATGTGCTTGTGGGTTACACGTGCATATCGAAATGCAAGGTATTTAAAACGGTGATTCGAGGAAGCTTTAGGTAAATGCTGAAGTTGTTAAAAACTTGCCCAATCTCCCCATCATCTGTCCTGAGCATAGCAGGACACGTTAAGCCTCCTGTGAAGCCTCAATGTTTTCAGCGTGTTCATTCATACTCTAACTCAAATAGGAGAGTCAGCAGCATTAGGCCGCAGGCGGCATTTTTGAAATGATACCCTTAGGTTATTTCTACTCGCTTTTTTTCCAAGCCACACATGAGCCCTACAAGGTAAGAACACATGCCAGATACAGGATCCCTATTGTATGGTAAATAACTGAGTAGCTAATTTCCCATTTGGAGAAGAAGAAAAAGTATCATCATATCAAGGGTACCAAGGAGGAGGAAACCAATCTCTCTCAGATGATGGAAATAAGGAGATGCACTGTCTAGAGAATTTTAAGTCAGTAATAAATGGACTGAAAATCTGTCTGCTTTTTATTAGTATTGAGCATTAGCAGCTCCA
>NW_011888874.1:3333704-3343833 GCF_000151845.1 Pteropus vampyrus
AAATAGGAGAGTCAGCAGCATTAGGCCGCAGGCGGCATTTTTGAAATGATACCCTTAGGTTATTTCTACTCGCTTTTTTTCCAAGCCACACATGAGCCCTACAAGGTAAGAACACATGCCAGATACAGGATCCCTATTGTATGGTAAATAACTGAGTAGCTAATTTCCCATTTGGAGAAGAAGAAAAAGTATCATCATATCAAGGGTACCAAGGAGGAGGAAACCAATCTCTCTCAGATGATGGAAATAAGGAGATGCACTGTCTAGAGAATTTTAAGTCAGTAATAAATGGACTGAAAATCTGTCTGCTTTTTATTAGTATTGAGCATTAGCAGCTCCACATGAGGTCAGAAGGGCAGGCCCACCCTTCTGTGTCCAACCCCTTTGGGGCACCACTGAGTAAATGACTCTCCCATTTAGGATTTTCTAGCAAGCAAGATGAATTTTTGGAAGAAGGGAAAGCTAGAAGGAAAAGGAGAGGAAATTATGACTTTTCTAACAGGTAAGGTCTGTCTAGGACTTCAAGTACACATGTGATCTCATTCGTCCTCAATGACAACCGTGTAAGGCAGATGGCACTGCCCCCATTTTACAGACAGGAAAACAGACTCTGAAAATCGAACAGGGTATTCAAAGTCCCATATCTACTCACTGGTGAAGCGAGCATTCTAATAGGCGGCTGACTCCCTCTGAATCTCAGGTTTGTATTGGCCGAGGAGCTGCAATCATGGCCATTTAATAGGCACACGACTTGGACAAGGCACGTGACCCCATTTCAGAATCCTGAGTTGTCGTGTGGGACAATGACAGGACCCACGAGGCAGGACTGTAAAGGGTACACCTGCAACGATGTAGGGAAGCTATCGGCAGGCCTGGCACACAGTAAACACGTCAGAGGTGACAATAAATGGCACGTGGTTTTCCTTGTGCAGACTTCACCTAAGAACACTCAAGAACGCTTTATCTCTTCCATATGTTAAAGAACATTAGAGTGCATACGTAAGCTACTTCACACTCTCATCCGTGACCCTGGCTGACAACTCTGATGCTAAGGAGAGGGACACATACAGGTGTGGCGATGACAGCAAAGTCAGAGGGAGGGCACCCTCATGAGCCATCTGCCCCCATCCCCGCTCTTATCTATCGATTGTCCGAGACTTCTTAGAGAACATTCTTTTTTGTTTATTATATTCTGCCACCTACTCTCAGGGGACACACGGCAAGGTAATTGGGTGTGGCACTGGAATGAGGGCCAAGGAGTGGGTTTGTTTCATTTACTTCTACTCAGTGTTGGAGTTATTAATATTGGTCATGAGACATCTGGTCTTTAAAAGGTGACCACAAATATTCTGCCACTTGAAATAAACAAAAGCTAACTAGCCCGCGATGCCTAAATAATATGTCAACATTTCCCAGCCCATACTATAGTCAATTGTAAAAAGCCATTTGAGATTCTGAATTCTTTGTGTGAAAATACAACTCAAATAATACCCACATTTCATTATGCATATTACTGGACTAAGCTGTTATTTAAAGGTAGTAACGAAATCTCATTTCTTCTTTAATTATGACACTAATTATAGAGAGTCCCACAAAGTACTAAAGCCTCAATTTTTTGCAAACCAGCCAGACAGGCCCGTTGAGAGCACACTTAAGACAATGCTTTGTTTATTTGTTTTTTCTTCTTTTTTTTTTTTTGGCACTTGCATTATTTTAATGGGATTATGCCATAATACATGGCTATAAATCAATATAACCACTGACATTCCTAATTGTAACATGAATTTATTCCATATGACACAGGGCTAGGTCCAATCTCTTTGGTAAATATTATTTTAACAAGCAACTATAATTGTATTTGTAACATAATCTTCGTTAACATACCACTTTATTTTACAACTTGAAGGTAGTACAGGCACACCCTTCTGCAATGCGACGCTGACATTGTTGTGAATTTAGTGGGGTTCTCCACGACCCCCTTTGGGGTTTTACATACTTAGAAATATGTGTCAGGCTTAACTCATATGCAGAACGACACAAACAGCAGTCATTTTAACATTGACTGCCGAGCTCAGAGAAAGCTCTGTGGTGGTGGGAAGCTACATTTTCACGAAGTGAGCTCAGCTTTTGTGGATTGGCTGCATGCTCTGTTTCTGCTTCCCCCGCCCCCCATTCTCATTGTATGATGCCACCGTAAACATACTATGAAATTGCTGTGTAAAGGTACAAATGCCTTCTCTCGCTTCAGGTCTGAGAGGAGGGCCCGGACTATCACGGGATCTTGACAGCAAGGAAAACTCAGCTCTGCACTTGAACACGGGATGGTAGAAAAGGGGTCCCTTTACCATGTGACGTCGGGGTGGAGCAAGCTCCCCAACCATATCATCCCCTCCTTCCTCTTCCTAGCCCTGTGTTCTCTCTCCACCACACAACGTTAACTTCTGGATGGGAAGCGTTCATACAACGGATCAGATGAAACCCTAGAATACATATGGTTCTAGAGCTACAGGATTTAGGGCTGGGTGAGCATGCCGAGTCTTGGCAAAGCAGGTCATACCTACGTTCATGGCAGTGCGGGAAATCTAAGGAGAACATACTGTCGAAACTTCTGTATTCTTAGGATTTGTTTTCATTTTTCTACTTGACCTTATGCATTGAAGGTGAAATTAAATAAGAACATAGCCTTTAAGGTTACATTATTCAGAGATGCGGCAGGCACTGAGTAGATGCGATTAGAAGTCCTGTCCATGACCTTGTTTGAGTATTTCTGTTAATATATGTAGTCTCCCATTGTCTCAAGCCTACCTACCACTCTCCAGTCTCCTCGAGACTTAGTGCACAATCGCCCTGACTATCTGGGAAGTGAAATGAGAGCTCGGAGCTCACACAGCCCCCGAGAAAAAGCAGTGGCCTTGGTGTTCCTCTTAGTGAAGCTGTGGGTAAATCAAATCATCTCCCTGCTTTAGTAAAGTTCCAGGAAATGAACCGATTCAGACTGCATGAGAATAAACATTTTTTTCAACGATATATATATAGAGAGAGAGGGACATTTACCGAGAGAGATATTTAGTAAGTCAGCAAGAGATTGCTGGGTGTCACATACTGTGCTGGGCATTGGACCTGAGCCTCTGCACCAACCATGATCATTATCACAGAATCCACCTAAGACCTGTCTTAACCCTTTGCATGTACTGATCCCTAAGCTCTATCTTGGGATGATTCATCTTTCTTTCTTTCTTTTTAAGGTATCCAAAAAACATGCCTGGACATCCAGGCATGTCCAGAAACGCTCTGCACGTGTGTCAGGCCATGGACACCCTTATACGGTCTCTCATTACCTAGGAAAGCTGGCCGGCTGTGGGCATGCAGACACAGCCATGGAGCCTACAGGAAGAGAGACCAAGTTCTAGTCAGCAGGCAGCACGGGCAGGCCCTCATCACATCCCAGCAGGGGCTCCAAGCTGAGGGAGACGTGAGGAGCTTGGAGAGAGTCCACAGACACAGAGCTGCCATCAAAAGACATAATCGTGTGAGACATAACCTGAAGGGCAAGTTGAAGGAATGCAGTGTGTTCACCAGGATAACAGCATGTTGGCCCTGGCAGGGACCGGCCTGGGTGAGGCCCGTCCTGGGTAATGAGGAGGCAGTTCTCATGGTACACGGGGAGCATGGGACAAGAGATAATGGTTTCCAAGGCGACTTTTAGATTTCTAAAGAGATTTGGGTCTGTCAGAATTCGGAATGTGTGTATGTCCAGAGGAAGTTACAGATGGCCTTTTTCTACCCCCTTCCCCCAAATCAAGGATAAACAGAGATAATCCCATTTCAAATGATAAGCCCTAACGGGAAGGTGAGGGAGGTTTCGGTCCAACACAAATCACTGGTAGCTGTGGGATTCCTGGATTCGACACGGGGAGCTGTTATTTAAAAAATGTTAAGTGTGCATGAGTATGGTCATGAGCACGTGTGTGTGAGTATGTGAGTTTGTGTGTATGAGGGGGCATAAGCGTATCGTGTGAGAGTTTATGAGTGTGTGTGTGAGAGAGAGTGTGTGTGTGCATGTGTGTGTAGTAGACAAGATGGCTCTCATCTTCTTCCTTCCCAGAAAAACAAATATAAACATGTCCTGGCAACGTTTCTCCAAAGAGAGCTGGCACTTCTCTGTGTAGACATAGGCTCTAGCTGCTCCATCCCTGAAGGAAAGAAAGCATGCCTTTCACAAGGCCACGTGCATTAGCCACCGGTCTATCACCTGGTGCAGTGAGACCACAGATGGCACCAGCCCCAATGGAAAGGGGGGGCAAGGCAGAGGTAGGGGCCGGGGAGTCACATGACCACCACCTGCTGTCTATAAAAAGAGCTCACACCTCTTTCTTTACTACAGAAGAAAAAAGAGAAAGTGACATATGCTCCAAGTTCAATATATGACTCCTATACAGCTTTACTTTTATAACCAAGAAAAGAAAATAGCTTTCTTGTGGCAGGCATAGAAATTTAGTCTAATTTCCAAAGATTCGAATTATGACAAATGCCAAAATATGCGGCTGCATTGCAATAAAATTCCAAGGAAATGTCACTTTCCCCTAATTGGCCCATGTCTACTTTATTCAGGAGAGAATTAATAAAGAAAAAAAATCTGTTTTCCATCTCTCTGAGGTTCAGACAGTATTATGACTGTGGGGAAATTCTCAAATGCTTTAGAACTCATACTGCTTTCCCATTTTCTCTTACATATTATGAAGTTCTAGTCAGGCGAGATTATAGATTTCTACAAGTCTTGTGCCTGCCGTAGTTACTCAAAGCCAAGCAAACATCACCTTCACCTTTCCTTACACACAAATGGTGATGGCCAGGCACCATGAGCCCCAGACTGCTCTGAGGGTCGGTCAGTAACTATTGTCTCTAGATTCCTTGGAAGAGGTCAATCATCATTGGCCTGGGCTCCTGGGGGCAAGGGACAGTTACTTTCGGCCCCCTCTGTGCCTCCCTGCTGAAATAACGCCACGCCCTACCATTTACTTGTCCCTAAAGCGCCAAGCATGACGCAAAGTGGTAAGGGAATAACTTGAAGTGAAAAGAAATGGGATGTGAACAACCTGAACGAAAACACAGTTCTTTCTCTGCCAGCAGTCGTAGGTGACTGCGATGGCACCGCCTCCCCAAAGCCGGATTCCGCAGTAGACAGGCACCGCTTGAATTATTCTAGGGGTTAGTTTTTGCTTTTGTTTGTTTTAAGTAGATCATACGGTTTTCTAATGCTTGACTAGTGAGAAGTCTATTAATCTGTTATTAAGCATTCTGTTTTAATAATTATAGGGAATCCTGGTATTGGAAAAACTGCTTAAAACGTGACCAGGGTGACCGCTTGCTTGTTTGTTTGATAACACAAGGTGTTTCATATCCTCGTTGATGTATGAATAGTCACTCTTGGATTCGACATGTTTAAATATCTTTCACCATTGCCTTGGGTTCCTGAGGAAGGAGCTGGGCCATCTTGGTAGTAACTTAAAGAGACATCTCAGAGAGGGGCATGGGAATTAGATGAGAAAAGGATCTTCAGTAAGAATCCACTGACTTTTGTTCAACGAGAAGTCATAGGTAGAGCAAGGCTTTTCTGAACCATGTTTACACGTTAGCTCCCGGATACAGGGCTCCATGGATACGACAACCCATTACAAGCCACAGGAAAGAGACTCGGAGGCCAGACTTCTAATCCGTAACCCTCACAGCCCGCCCATCATATTATTGTGTGCCAGAATTCCTGCTGTTCAGAGAGGAAACAAACAATGTACAAGCAACATGAGGTGCTTCCTCATGTTACTGGGATTTGAAGAAGGAAGAACATCCAATCAGGCAAAAGAAGAGTTGATGATGAAAAGGCACAAAGGTCTATCTTGTTTCTGTTCCGAAGTTTAGCCCAGTAACCTGCTTTTACTGAGAGTTAAAGGGGCTTAAGATGAAACAACTACAAGGATAATTAAGAAAAACAAAACCAAAGCAAGAACACGAAACCTCTCTGTGCTACCGAGGGTAAAGTAATAACAATGCACATGAACCTGTAATCCTCTGCCAGTTAAATAAAAGTCTCTCCTTTCTGTATCCCATGTTTTAAACATTGAAAATTAGTAAATGTGGTATTTTTAGTATAGCTTTAATCAACTAAGATGGCAGTTCATCTCAGTGATGTTGTGTTATTTATTAATTCATTGTCTTATTTATTAATTCATTGTCTTATTGTTTCTACTTCTTTTATACCTAAAAAGTGTTTGAGCTGGGCACGTTTAGTTATGAAGTCATATAACATTAAGTTAAGACACAAAAAATTCTAAATGAAACTTGAGGAGACTCTCACCTCTTGTGTTTGTAGACATCACACATATTCATAAATCAAATACTGTGCATATTTAAGCCAGACCAAATTACTAAAAAGCACTGTTTCTCCCATTAGAAAAAAAAAATGCAATTATTCTGCTGAGTTATGTTTTTAAAATAGCTTGACATTTTAAATAATTGATGAATATGTAATTTGCTAATCAGTAATGGACAGTTCCCACGGAGGTATCATCACTAGTTTTACTAATTTACTATTTCAGAAGAGTTTTACAAATGCAAAGATTAAAGCTAGGAAGCAGAGAGAAACCACTCCAGTATGATATTATCCGACTTAACACCCATGATACTTAACAGTAATAACAATTAAGTGTCAAAACCTAAGTCAAGGTGTTGAATTCCTGTTGGGGTGAGTTACAGATAGACATTTATATGGAGTGATGTTTCCTCATACTGAATTCCCCATACATACCCATGAACCCCAATGAATATCAGAGCAACATACTGTACTGTGAAGGAGTAAATGATATTTTAGCTTATACTTTTATTTTTTGTCTCTTTTCTCCAGGTGATAATAAAGATCTCATTTATCATGCATGAATGCTTATATCCTCTTTCTGAGAACATTTCTAATGTTGTTGGTATAAGAGAGAAAAGTCATTTATTTGAAGGTTGCCTTATTAATCTACAGTTTTTGATAAATATCTTGATGATCTGGTTGGTCAATTTGTCTTTATGGCCTAAGAAAGAAGCCTAGCTGCCAAGTTCAATCCCAGTGAGCTGGTATATGAATATTCACAAGGTCATCGATACCCACAGTGTCTTACAATCATGCTCCCAGCTAAACAAAAATAAAAGTCGAATGGCCACGGATGTTACAGTATAATAGGAAAAGAGCTAAAAGATATGTACAAATTCATCGACGACATCTGTGCAAGTGTCGTGGACAAAACATTCAAAAGGAAATCTACAGAAAACAAAGTAGATAAATTTATCAAATGTTGATAAATTTTCAGAGACAGTATAAAAGTACACAAAACATGGAAGAGAGAAAGAATTTTAAAAAGCAATCACTAAGCCAATACATACAGTACAGGTTTGCTACATTTATATTACAGAAGGATGGAAACCAGAGACACAAACAATTTGGTAACAGCAAAGAAAGTTTCACCAATCACAGGGAAGAAAGACTTTCCTTTTTGGATGAAAACACAGACTGCCACAACTCATTCCCCCGACCCATACACACATAGAAAAGTAAAAGCAAATGCAAAACTTGTCTACAGCAACACACGACAGACAGAGGTGGGAAGCGTTTGGCATGTTGCATCACAGGAAGTCAATCACGATTGGCTAACGATGGTGGTACCTGGCTCTGTTGCAGGTCACTGGCTTGCCTGAGAGGAGTAACTGACGGAGGGGGCACACCTGACGTGGATGCAGACCGGCCTAGCTTGCAGCTGACTTTCGGTTCTGTGGACAAGGGAAAGAGACAAACTATTAGTTGAGCATAAAAATCAGCAGTGATGACCGTTGCTTACAAACTACTGATTGTGTTTCGCTGTGCTCTTTCCATACACCCAATACTTCTGATGTTTGCTAATCATTGGCAGGTGATGAAACAATTTAATAACAATTGACTCTAAAATGGGGCTTTATTTGAAGATGAGCTCCTGGCAATAAAATACAAATCGAAGAAACAGGAGGCCTTGTTCCCTTGCAAATTTTATCCCATTTAGGATCAGTTTCTAGAGACCGATTATTTTAGCAGCCACACCCCATCAGGAGAGAAAGCAAGTACATGATGATTTTCAGTACTTTATTTTCAGCTCTGGTCCATAGGACTCCTATCCCTTAAAAGGCCTCTTTCACCCTCTCCAATTTTTTTCCTTCCTTCCTTCCTTCCTTCCTTCCTTCCTTCCACCCTTCCTTCCACCCTTCCTTCCACCCTTCCTTCCACCCTTCCTTCCTTTTTTCTCTCCTCCTCTTTTATTTTTTCATTCCTTCTTTCTCTTTCTAATGTTGAAGTGTATATCATTGTGTTTGTGCTTACTACACTTGTTATGTTTTCAATATTATATTTCTCTAACTTATCTCCAGTTGTTTTAAATTTTATGAACATCTTCTAAGACTTCTGCACTCTTTTATAATAATTGCATTTTTCATAATTAAAAAAAACATTCCCCTAACTCTTCCTCTATTTAAAGAGCCCAAATGAGCTGCCTGAGCCACTGACAAGATACTTTGGAGATTAGAATTTGAGATGAAAAGAGTTCCACTTATTCGGGAAGTATACAATTTATGGTATACAGAGAATGTTGACTTTCAGATATGCTTGAAGATATTTGATAATGGAGAGAAAAATAAGGCATAAAAAGAAAAACCGAATTCTCTGATTTTATCACAAACTTTTCTATTAGCTGTTAGATATTGAGTGACCGGTATATATCCCAGCTTTTGTTTGAGCTACACTTAAATTATCTCTAACCCTAAGGACATTCTTCAAAGATACAGAGTTAGATCTAAACGCTCCCAGTTTACAAATGAGAAACCGAGGGCTCGGCACGGTTAATATTTGTATCGCAAATAAACAAGTGCTTTTCAAACCTCCCCTTCTTATATATATAAATTTGACTTAAAAATTTAACTCATTGAACAACTAGCTTCCAATGGCATCACATCACTAAGCTACCGAGATGTGACACGCCGATGCCAGAGCTGGAACATGCCCAGCGCCATTGGAAGGAGAGAGACTGTGCTGCACACGTTGAGTTTAAACACCCGTCTTTTTGCCATTTCTATACGAATTGCACTTGAGAGGAAAGCTTCGCTACATCTGCCTTACATGGACTTTTTACTGCCAACTTCAGCCTCATCGACTGCCTTCCAGCCAATCCTTCGCCACCCCTCACAGGAAGCAGACACACAAAATGAGACACGTCGTGCCCATTCACACATGGCTCCTTAAACACCGCCTCGCCCACAGACGCTCCTTGTCTCCCGTGCCTGTTTCTGCCTGTTCGACCACGATTCAAGGTATATTTTAAGGAAATAGTAATAAATGAAATACTCTAGTATTCAGAAGAGTGGAGAATAGATGAGCTGATGGTGGGTAAAGGTGGGGCAAAGTTACCTGTGAAGTTGAGAAACTCAGCACGTGCTCAATGCTTTAAGCGAACGTTGACTCTCACATTGTCTTCCCCCCCCCCCACACACACACACTCACTGATACTCACAAGTGCCCAGAATCACGGGCACAGATGTGTGTGTGGTCGCCCTCACCTGACTCCCCCTGCTCCATTTAAGGAAATTGAATTCACCATTCTCCTTCTGGGGAAAAATATCCTTCTCTTCCCCATCTCATTCACAGTTTAATCTCTCTTCTTTTGTTCTTTGTTTTGTCTCTTTGTCTCTCGTTTGCCTTTTCCCTTGGCACTTTCTCAGATCTGCGTTCTCGTGGCTTCTTATGGCATCTTTCCCTCTTGAGTCACTCAGGAGATTCTACAGCTCTGTCCGCTCCCCGCGTGCTGATGTGATTTTGAGCCCCAGTGCTATCTCGACACTGTGCCATCTCATTGCCTCATGATGAAAATCGAATTAGAGCTTTTTCTCGATATCTTGGAACGTCGCTCTGATTTTCCTATTTATAGCAGGAATATCGCCACTGTTTTTCCTGGAGGCTTAGAATCTAAATCTCACACTTTTACAATTTAGCGCTTTCTTTTCTTCTCTATATAAAGTTAATCCTCTTGGCAATATTTTTTTATTCTTTGTGATGGCTTCTGTATCTCAACTCACC
>NW_011888874.1:3345328-3353991 GCF_000151845.1 Pteropus vampyrus
TCTTACTGGCTACAACTTTTCATTACTTTATGTGCTTTTTTGTTTGTTTTTTTATGATAGTCATTTCTCAATCATGTCTTATCTTCCCTTTAGGGTGAATTGGATTTCTGTTCATGATTCTGTTCCATGGTGTTGTCACAGGATAATCTCCAAGGTGTCCGCTGCTATAATTGTGAGTATCGGAAGAGTTGTCTTTGCTTTCAGAAAGCAAAGACAAGTAACTGTTCCCAACCTCTGCATCTGTACAACAAGAGATTAGCGTATCTTCAATGGAGAGGACACTTTTATCTAGCATCAAAGAAACAAAATTAGTCAAATTTTGAGGAAACATCTCTGCATCTTGTTTTCTTTCTTTCTTTTTTTTTTTTTTCAATATACAATCTTTTTCTGTACTAGCAGAAACATATCGTGATTTTCCCAAATCAGTCATGCTGCTGAAAGGTTTTAATCAACGACTCAGGGCTCTATGGGGGTCACAGAGAGGCCTTAAAAAAAAAAAATACAAAGTATGCTCACTGCAAACTTTCGTTTCTGGGGAAGGCTTTTTCTTTCCTTTATTTTTTTTTTTGAAATAAAACATATGATATTTGAGGTAAATTTGTGTCTAGGTAACAAGGGGCAGTTTTGCTAGGACTATGTTAAAATTGTCATGGATTTCAAACACTCGGTTTTAAAGCTTCTATCATACACCAGAACAAACATGTAAGCTGCTCTGATGTCCCACATTAAATGTCATTTGTTCTGTATATAATTTGAATGAGGTTTTATGATTTTGCTTTAAAATTATTGGACTGTGAATAATCCAATTAATTCATGATTGACTATGATTTTAGACAGTAATAGTTCACACTCAGGAATTCTTAAAGGATTAGACAATCTAATTCATAAATTGTTTTCAATTGTAATGAAATTGTATTAATACTAAGTTTAACAAGTAATTAAGTTGACCTGATATCATAATTTTTACTGATTTAATTAAACCATCATATCAATGTTATTAATGTTAATGTGGCAGTTTTTAAAAAAATTTGGTACTATTTTAAAAATAAGTTTTAATTTTCCAAATAAAGTTGACATTCAATAATATATTAGTTTCAAGTGTACAACATAGTGATTAGACATTCATATAACTCGCAAAGTGATCACCCCAATAAATCGGGTACCCATTTGACGCCATACAATGTTATTACAATATTATTGACTATATCCCTTATGCTATACTTTACATCCCCACGACTATTTTGTAGCTACCAATTTGTACTTCCTAATCCTTTTCCTTTTTTTACTCATTCCCTCTCACTTAGCAAACATCAAAAGGTTCTCTATATCTATGGGTTTGTTTCTGTTTTGTTTGTTCATTTATTTTGTTCTTTAGATTCCACATATAAGGGAAATCATATGGCATTTGTCTTTCTCTGACTTACTCCACTCAGCACGATACCCTCTAGATCCATCCATGTTGATGCAGATAGCAAGATTTCATCCACCGTGTATATATGTACCACCTCTTCTTTACCCATTCATCCATTCATGGACATGCAGGTTGCCTCCATATTTTGGCTATTGTAAATACTGCTGCAATGAACATATGATTACACATGGCCTTTCAAAATTGTGTTCTGGGTTTCTTTGGGTAAATACCCAGAAGTGGAACTACCAGGTCCTTCTTTTGAGTCTAGGTATAGCCTTTGTTTTAAAGTCTATTTTGTCTGGTATAAATATGGCTATCATAACTTGTTTGTTTGTTTCCACTTTCATGAAATATCTTTTTCTATCCTTTTATTTTTTAATATCAAATATTTTTATAGATCTCTGAGAAGCTTATAGGCCTAGGCATTGTAAGTAGGCTGCTGAAAAGATCAAACAAATCTGTTCATTGTTGTGATTATTTTGTGACCATGGAGAAAGAAAATTGGCAGGATGCAAAAATCTACCCTGGGAGTAGATATTCTCTCTCTCTCCAGCTTTCCATGGAGACTTCCTCTTGGGAGGCAGTGGAGACTTGCACAGCTCTGGATGAGTCCTAGTCTCCTTTAGTCATGGACTAAGTTCCTAGGGATATCTGAAGGGTCCGACAGTAGAACTGTTGATGCCGGAGTAATTGGTACTTCTTCTTAGGAATACTAGAATTCTGATGAAGATCTAAAGCCCAGAGAAAAATGAGGTGGCACCATGATGGGTAAAGTTTATGATCCGATGATGGACATAGAGAATTACAGGACCCATTGTACAGAGGAGAAGAGAGTCAAGAAAGTCTGTTGTATTCCTTCTGAATATCTGAAGAGCTGGGATTTCCCTTGCCTTCCACTGCCTTATATAGAGACACCATAAATCATACCGCTTACACCCAGGGATGCCCTAGATGTTGCATTTCATGGCTGGTTTCTTAAATGGCTACATAGCGTAGTGTAGCATTGACAGTTTTTTCTTTTTTCTTTTTAATTTGACATCCTCTTTTATTGTCGTATAATTTCTAAAATGCTCTTAGGATCTCCACCACTTTAGGTAAATATGAAAATGTGCTTTTGTTTTTAAAAAAGTACTGTATTTCACATTAAAAGAAAATTATATGTGTATAAAGTAACATATATTTTCTATTTAATAAGTAATATATGCTACTTATCTTGACAATCATTATATAAAAATATTCATCTGTCAAGATATAAATTCGAAAAGGCTTATCATGATTTATAGGGCTCAAATGGTATATTACCATGGGAATAGACTTTCACTTTGCATTATGGCATCAAAAATAGAATGAACAAACAAACAAAAAAAATAGAATAAAATTCTTTCTTCATCAGATATTAGGAATCAGATATTAGGAATGAACACATGACAAAAATCAGTTAACCTACTTTTAAAATATGTTACATTTTGCTTCTAAATAACAAAATAAAAAGAAGGAATCACCAGGCTAAGTTTTGTATACCACCCACCTGATTAACGTGAAACTCTATACCTAATAAACAAAAATCGAAAGTATTTCCTCTTTATAGCATTAAGTTTTGTGGTTTATTAAAGAACAAACATCTTGAGACAAAATGTGACATCAGATATTATCATTTTTAATGGTTCCTATAGATGTTCTTTTTTAACGGCCATGATCCTTATGCTTCTGCTTTGAATTACTTTCCATCGTACATATAAACTAAGCAATACGTGTCTTAGAACAAGAGTCATGTAAGACCATGTAGTCGAGTTCACCATAACAGGGGACTTCAATCTGATCTACAGTAATGGTCATGTTTGTTCACTTTATCGCAGAAGTTCTGGAAGGTTCTAAGACCCTTTGGGGAGGTAGGGACATGAGGTCAAAACTATTTTAATAAAAATATAAGTTAAGACATCATTTGTTTTTCCACAGTGTTGACAAATGCACTGAAAGTTGAAAAACAATGCTTGATATATCTGAAGGTATTTTAACATACGAAAGCAATAGCACCAAATTGTACTAGTAGTTATGTATTTTTCACTGACACACAGACTCCAAGTTCATACCTGTTTCCTGCCTTTCTCCTGGAAGCCCCTAGTGGGCAAAGCTCGGAGCTATAGTGAGGAGAGAGAATGCCAGAGAAGTGGAGAAGGGCCAGACCCCATGGCAAGCAGCGGACTTACAACTCGCTATAGTGGGGATGAGATCTAACATGGGGAATCTCGAAAGGAGGCTATTGCCTTATGGTCCTGGAAAGGGTTAGGCCTGACTCCCTCACTGGGCACCTCGACCATTCAGTCACCTTCAACCCACAAGCACTATATAGAGGATATCCGTGGGAAGCAAGGGACCCATGTTGTCAGAAGGAACAAGTAAAGAAACAGTTGGGACAGGGAGCCAGGGGAAGAAACTTCAAGCTCTAGCTGTTAATGAGGATCATCATTTTTTTTTCAGAAAAAGAAGCTGAGTCTATTGCTTTCAGGAAGACAACTGACAGATTTGTTGACCATGATAAATTTGAGCTTTCAAGCAAAAATTAAAATTTTGAAAAACTTGCATCCACCATTGTGATCTTGACAGCATCCTAATAATTAGATTTTTCTTATGAGATCAGTGGTGGTATTAATTAATACACTGTATTGATTTTTATAATGAAATATGTCAACATATGGAAGATTTGCATGACACAGTGAACTGGTATTTTCTAAAAGCATGATGTTATAAATCATGCCTGGGTAAACGATCCATTTAAATTTCAAAAGAGACCAGTGGATTTTAGTGTAACAGAGCATGATGAGTTTGTTGATCTGTAGCTAACTTTTATGAAACTGCTATATGTTGAATTTTGGAAGGATATTAAGCAGAATATCCACAATTATATGACAAGGCTATTAAAATATCCCTCCCTTTTCGACCACATATCTGTAAAAGGTCAGATTTCCTTCACATATTTTACTCAAAGTAACATATCACAACAGATTGAATTAATATGAGAATTTATATTCTATTGAGCTAGATATTAAAGAGATTTTCAAAAATGTAAAACAATGTCAATCTGTTCATCATTCATTATAGTTTCAGAAAACATAGTTATTTATATTAATATATAATGGTTTTATTATTTTTAATGAATAGATAATTTTTAAATTCTCCATTTTAATTTCTAATACGATAAATATGGTTAAGCTTAACTCACATAAAAAAGCTTTTGGGGGTTCTTGATAATTTTTAAGAACATAAGGGGATCTAAGACTGAAGAGTTTGAGAACTGTTGATTTTATATAGACTTGGAATCCCCAGAGAGTTCTCGTAAGATAAATTTTTATACAGTTAATTTGCCAGTGGAATATTTAAAACCAAAAAAAAAGAAAAAGAAAAAGAAAAAGAAAAAGGAAAAAAAAGAAAAGAAAGAAAAATACCACGTCGAAGCACAATAAACATGAGAAAATCTTTGAAAATTCCAAGGAATTTGGGAACCACCATTCGGGAAATGCTCCCCTAGAATAATCTCTAGGGCAATTTCCCAAATTAAGCTATTACATGCCTGTGAAGCCTGAGGGAAGCAGTCCAGACTCTCAGAGCACTTTTTCAACATTTACAATAAGAGGTAAGCACCTTGGTTCATTCGTTGATTCTTTGATGTTTATAAGCCAAATCTGTTGGAATAATTAAAATGAGATCAAAAATACTCTTGATTGATCATAAGCTAGTTTACTAAAGTCACTGCTTTTACACTACTTTTTGGTCTGCTTTTTGTGCTTTGATTTTGTAACAATGCTAATAAGACTGTACATAAATTAAGTTTCCTATTTGCTAAAAATTTCTAAAATTGTTGATAATGTTTTAGTTGTAAAAGGTTTAAAAAATATATTAAAAAAATTAAATAAAATTTAAGAGGGGTAATGGTTATCTTTCATTTTTGCCTGTTCAGAATCCATCTAGTCTCTTTCTGAAATAATAGTTTGAATTTCCTTTGGAAACAATATCACCAGTAATCTTAGTTCTTATGGTTCCATAATAGGGGCTAACTCCAACTTCAGTCCAGAAGTGGCCATATGACTAAGATCTGCCCAATCAATCGTTCTATCCCCTTGGCCTCACAGATTGGCTTAAGAATGAGCATGCGACCCAAGTCAGTCAATGAGAGCCGTCTTCACAGTTTTTCTGGAACTCTTGGGAAAGGGGTATATCTTTTCACGAGGGATGCTAAATCCTTATCACTTACTAGCTGAATGACAAAATGAATAATTCTGCTTGATCTCTCTAAGCCTCAGTTTGTTCATAGGTAAAATGGAGGAAATAAAAGTATTACTTCAAAAATTATTTTAAGAATTAAATAAGATAATAAATATAAAGATTTTACCTCAGCGACCAGAATGTAGTAAGATCTCAAGAAATGTTAGCTGTTTTATTATTTACAGGCAAATTTGATCTTTCAGATGCTTCTCATGATGAAGTCTAAACTTCTTCCTCACGATAGTACACACGGTTCACTTCTGTAACCAGCCTCATGTGTAGTCTCGCCCCTGTCAAAAGCACTGTTCTCTTAAAGCTACAAGCCTTCTCTTACTCTTGGATTTTAATCATGACACTACACTCCACCTGGTGTACGTATCCGTTCCCTCTTCTTTCCCTCCTCCTGGTCTTACAGAACATACTAGACAGCATGTTCTGTAAGACCAGGAGTCATGTCTATCCTGTTTCTCTCTCTATTTCCCCCAATAACATGCTAACTGACCCCTGAGAAGATCTCAAAGTATTTATCAAATGAATTATTTTAAACCTTATTTGAAAGACTAAAGCCAGAGTTAAAGGTAAATTATTTGTACATTTCTCATTAATGAAAAGAATTTCCCCCCATTTCTTCAACTTTCCCAAGTTTCCAGTAAATAAACAAAAATACATTGACCAGTCCTCAATTGAATATAACATTAAAAAAAAAAAAAATCACGGAGGGAAAAATCTCAGTGCCTGTTGTGGACAGCAGATGGCAGTGCAAATATTATTTGCTATGTATTCCGGTTGGCTTACAAAGCTCCCAGAACCAGTCTCTGAAAAAGCTTAGCATAAGTCAGGAAGAATGTTCTTTTTTTTGTAATGTCTTCTATGGCATTCTTTGCGAATACCGTTGGTGTGGCATATCCACGGGGCTTTTCCAGAGAAAGTGAACCACTGTCGACTAGGAGCAATGTCGGGGTGGACTCCTAGAGAGGGCACGAGGTGAAGGACATGGGGACCTGGCACTGCAGTCAAAATTCCGGCCAGCATGTTGTCGTCGTGGTTCTCAAACAGGATTAGTTTGTTGAAAGGCAAGTAAGGCGAAGGCACCTTCTGCGTTATCTAAATTTTTATGCCTGGTTAATTATTTTTCCCCAAAAGAATGAGAGAATAATTGGAAATTCAGAATTTTTCTAATAAGAATGAAATTACTATCATGTTGTATTTTTTTTTCCCAACAGTTTAGGTATTTGTGTAGTATCTAATGTCATGGTCTGTGTACATGTTTAGTAGAAATCAAGTTTAAGGGAGTATATATACATATATACATATATGTGTGCATGCATTATATATATATATACATACACACATATATGTTATACACAGTCTATGACAATAAGTTAGCTGACTCTACAGATCTGATCACATAAGACCCATAAGTAGTTTCACACACCAACACACACACACACACACACACACACACACACACACACACACACACACACACACACCAGTTAATATCGCCAAATTCCTTGACTGCAGATATCTCTCGTAACTTTAACCAACCATCTTCCTAGGGAAAAAAATGGGAATAGGAATATACATCATTTAGAGAAAACCCTTCAAAGTACTGGACAACAGAGCCCAGTCCTGTCTTACTGCATCAGGCATAATAACGTCTTCTTGCTGTACGAGAGCGAGAGCCATCACAGGCAGGTATATGCTTCTTGATGTCAGAGGTCATATGCCATCACCTCTCAGTTAGCTGTTCAAATAGGAGTTCTCACAAGTAGGTTGAATGAGTAACTAACCGAACCAAAAACAAAAAGCGTATATAATGCTGCTCTGTTTTAGGAAACATCTCGCCTATGTGACATGGTTGCTCAGGTGCTCGAGAATTAATTTTTAAATATACCAAACAATCAGTTATGAACATCTCTCAGTTAGTTATAGGAACAGAGAAATTTCATGGCTAGAGAGCAGAAAAAATATTTCTTCTTTGAGTTTATGAGGCAGGTTATATGGGGTAGCATTTTACCTTCCTAATTCTGTTCCCCTGGGTTTAAGATAATAAGACATTAAGTGACTTTGTAAATCTGATTCCTGAGTTTAAAATCTTGGAAGTTTAAAATTCATAAATGACTTCCTGTAATTTTTAGTTAAGACTAGAATCACTGATGTGGTCAGCTTGGCCTGTCCCTTGTCAGGCTCTTGGTCCCCTCCCCGGCCACAGTCCCTTGCCCTCTGCCCTCCTTTCAGCCACTCTCCCATGCATCTGTGTCACAGTCCCTTGATTATTCTTTCTCTTAATTTACCTGAAAGTTCATTTCCCATGTCATCCAGATGCCCTGTAACAAATTCAAGAGGGAGGGAGTACAGTGTCATTTTCCTCGGTGGTGGCTTTCACCACCGAGGAAAATTACATTTTTAACTTTTGTGATTAATAGCAATCTTTCCCACTGGCACACGCTCAATGCTCGATAAATCTATATTGAAAAAAAATAGGTGAATAAATGAATAGATGAATAAACAAATGAGTTTTGAGCATGGAGGTGGAAATAGGGAAACTCAACCTAGTTAAATTATAAGAGAGCTGTAGTAAGGGTCAGAAAACCAAAATCCATTTCTTGACTTGAATCTACTACTTTACAATCAGTCTGGGTAATTTACTGGACTCCTCTTGAACTTCTGTTTGGTCACCTAAATAGATCATAACACCAGACCATAGATATACAGGTTTTTGTAAAAACCAAATGAGATAGCACTTACAAAAGTCTATTAAAAGTTAACACATAGTATATAAGTATAAGGCAGTATTATAAATGGGTAATCCACAAATAATCACAAAGGTCATAAACTTAAATTTCGTAATTCAGGTTAAATATAATTTTCAATAATCTTGGAGAAATTTTGGAATTATATCAGGTTCTGTTTTCTTTAAATATGTGTATTTCACTGTTAATTTGAACAAAGAGAACCTTAGATGCAATCAGAAAACAATGTGATTCTT
>NW_011888874.1:3354716-3361341 GCF_000151845.1 Pteropus vampyrus
TATATAGATCTCAAATGATAATGTACACCTGAAATTTATATAATTATATTAACCATTGTTACTCCAACAAACATAATTAAAAATTAAAAAAATAAAAAAAACATTCTTCAGTTTCTTCAAGTCACAAAAAAAAGTCTTATTGAAGTAATCGTTATATCTCATCTTTACATTAATTACAATTTTTAATTTATTTCAAGGAAACACTTCTCTCCTGGCCTGTTTAGGCTTGCTTCTGGCACACAGAGAGATGGCCTCTCTCTTTGCCTCGTCCCCATGTTCTTACCTCTCTGTCCCCAACTTGGTCCCCACCATGTCTCGCCTCACAAGGGCAGAGAAAGGGGAAAAAATGAAAGATGAGAGGGCAGAAAAGGTCTTCCTGTGACTGGCCATCTCTCACCTGAAGATCTCCTGGCTGTTTCCCCACTGGGCAACCTGTAATGAGCCTTGAGGCATGTCCAGCAGAGTGCCTGATGCTCTGGGCAGTCACATGACCCAAATCTACTCCAGGGTTTCTCCCTGTGACCTAAGCTGTTACAGGAAAAACAATTTACACTCATCTTTAACCCACCATCAGTGTCTGGAGAGTCACTTGCCATGCAACTTTCTGTTCTGTGATCATGAGCCATTCAACTAACTTTTTGTACATTTTTTTTCACTATATCCTCTCAATGGCTAGACACAAATATCTAGCTTTCCAAGTGGTCCCATTAAATGTCTCTCACTGGATTTTCCACTGGGGGAGACGCTTCTCTCTTTTCACCCCTCCTCTATAGGGGATGGAGACTCATTCTACATGCATGTGCACACACACACACACACGTGCACGCGCATGCTCACACACAAAAGACCATCTCAAAGTCTCTCTAATATCTAGTTTCTAGCCTCTCGGCCTCCTCCCTGGCCAGTCCCACTTTCTCAGGCTAGAGATGAGAGCTCATTTAAGAAAAACAAAATTCATTTTGGTCACTTCCTTTGCTAGTTCTGCTTCTGTGGTCTAGCTGTGGCTGCTGAGTGTAAGAAGAGTTACTTTCTATTATTTCATAACGGTCTTTATAAAGACATACTTTTGCTATTTTAAATGGCTAGCTCACTCCAAGTTCTCCTTCTCTGGTTGTTTCTCAAAGCCCTACCACCATTATCAGAAGAATACAAATAAAACTATATCTCCGGTGAAGACATCTTGTAGCAGGCAGAAGTCACAATTTTCCACAGAGAAATGAAGGCAAGCCTATTGGGGTTATGACTTACATTACTCTCCAAAGACTTGCCAAGTGAGAACTCTGTCCTGTGGTTACTAGAATGCAGAAAGGAAAGAGTTAAACTCTGGAGTGTGAAAACAGTGAGCAGAACCTAGCAACGGGATCTGGCCAACGTTCCCTGAGGAAATAACCAGGCACCCAGTTATAACTGGGAAACGGAGCAGAACTGTCTTTGGTGCCTGAGTGGACTGTGCTCCATGCCAGCCTTGAGGGCAGTAGGCATGAAAGTCCACAGCTGCCGGGGGTTGACATGGAGCCAAGGAGGAAGTTAGTCAATCTCCTACAGCGAAGCTCAAATTACAGTGGAAGCCTGAACTCGGCCAGATTGGTTTGTTGTTCCTGTTGCATAAGAAAAATGAATGTAACAAAGAATTCTCAGTCCCCATCAATACACAGCCCTGAGTGGTGAAAACATGACCACTCAAAATGAGGCTTTGAAAAGTGGGATGGCGAAGCAAAGAAGGGAGAGGGGATCTTCACTTTCTACTTTGACCTTTTGTTTTTCAGTGAGTGTGCTCTACTCGTACAATAGTAAAAGATTTCTATTTGAAAGAAAACCAGCAATATTCCAACAGACCGTGGTGCCTATATCAGTTATTCCATACTACACCCAAACTCGGCGACTGAAAACAACAGTCATTTAGTTTTGCTCATGAGTCTGTGGGTCAGCTGGGTGGGGGTTCTGATCTTAGCTGGGCTCACTCACGCATCCATGGTTGGCTGAGGGTCAAGTCTCTGATTCTGGTATTTGGTACTGTGCTTTCTCCCTTGTTTGGGTAGCCGAATTCTGAGGACTCTTGGCTTTGCTCCATACGTATGTCATTCTCCAACAGGCTGCCTTAAGCTTGTGTATTTAAATAGTGGTGAAAAAGAGAAAGTGGAAGCATTCATGGCCTTTGGAAGCTGAGGTTCAGAATAGACCGGAGTCACTTCCATCTCATTCTATTGGTTGTTGCAAGACACAAGGCCAACATAGAGTCAAGGGGTAGGAAATAGATCTTACTGCTTGAGAAGGAGTTATGAGCCAGCGCACTGCAAAAGGAGTGGATGCGAGAGGAGGGGAGTAACTGGGGACATGACTGTGACCACAGCACCCGAAGGAGCCAGGCCATGCGAAGAAACGGAAGGAAGAGCAGAGGAGATCTTTGGGAATTATACGGCCATGCTGAAACCTTTCATACCAATCAGATTCTAAAAGTAAATCTTTTCCATCCACATTTCTATGAATGAGATGCAGGGAACACTCTGTCGCCTCGCATTTGCCTGTTTCCTATTCATCGAGCTAGTATCTAATTTAATGTTACTTTCTCCGAGAAGCTTGTATAAATTACCTTCCTCTTAGCTAGAGAGTAAATTACGTGATTGTGCCCAACATTTTCCTTCCACGACACACAAGAATCTGTTGTTTTCGCTTCTAGACTATGAGCTCTGAGAGTACAGAGTCGATTCTACCATATTTTCCTTGCACCCCCCTGTGCCCCCACACCTAACCCCTGCATAGGGCAGAGTAGATGCTAAATACATTTCTGTTAGAAAATAAACACAAAGAGAAAACCGAATTAACAGATGAATGAATGTCAACTCGGATATGTATTAAAGAAAATGTGTACATTTGCAGATATCAATATTTTCTTGTGATTCCCACATCCTGCCAACATGATTTTAAATCTCACTCATTGCTACCAAGCAGAACTGAAACACCGTGAGAGGTTAAGATTACTTCTTGGTAGCTGTGTATAATGCAGCAACCAAGTATTTAAAGCTTGTACCTGATCTTGTCTCCAAATTCCATAAATGCAAACTCAAGGGAATCCAAAAATGGCTGTCGCATTGGCCTAAAATCTTTGTTTAAAAATGCACAAGTGAGTTAAGCACAGGCTGTTGCACTAATAGTAGTCACACAGCCAGGGATAGCTAAAGAAAACCTCATATTGTATTTCCATGAGCTGAGCTTTCCAAAGGAAACATGCGTTCTTGGTCTTAGAAAAAGATCAGAGACTTTCCCAGTAAAATGACATGGAAACAGAATACGCTTTGCTCTGCTAGTTATTATAAACCAGCTTTGTACGAGGCGTTTTTATGCATTTTTAAATTCAATCCTCATAATGACCTACACAGCAAGATTTCCTTTATCTTTTCTGTAAAGATAGAGAAACTGGGGCACAGCAGCGTTATATAATTTCAAGTCATAACCATCAAAGTATTAATTTATTAACAGCATTGTAAAGCGTGATTTACTTGCACTAAAACAAAACAAAACAAAACAAAACAAAACTACATGGATTTATTATGGTTTGCCGGGAAATACTGTCATAAATACTGCTCCACAATTCCCAGCCCTGATGCCCAATTCTATCCTGCTCTCTTGTTTTTACTCCTCTAAACTTATGCACATGGGACTCTTTGTCTATGAAGGGCTGACTCATAAATTTTGAGTTATGGCTGCCAGGAGGCCTATCAGCAAAGTTAGCCAGTCATTCCAGCGTTATCTTATCAAGTATAGTAAATATGTTTCAGAATTTTCAAGAGGAATGCATCTTTCTTATAAATCCACCGAAAAAAATTCAGTTCTCAAAGACGACGCTCGTAGATTCCACTGCAGTCCCCTTTCTGAATCCCAGTTTTCAGTTGCTTATATTAAGTGGCCCCCATTCAGCTAGATCTCTTTCCCAAGTATCTACTTAGGCCTTTGGCTAAACCCCCTACATTTCTGTAATCTTCCCAATCTTCAAAGACGTGATTAGAATACGAATTAGAGCTGCAAACGTCTTAAGAACCATGGTTTGGGGCACGTGTGTACTGTCATGGAGCTATAGCGTCCTCACCAACCCCAGCAACACGACCCAAGACTTCTTTTGCTGCACCTGCTTTACAAACGTCTCTGTCTCAATTCTGCTCAGTTCAAGCCTCAGCTTGAATGTCACTGCATATAGAAAACTTCTCTTCATTGCCCTAGACCAGTGATTCTCTCCGCTTTGCTGCAAAGATATCTGCAAAGGTATTTGGAATCACGGTGATGACGTATTTATTGAGTATTGTGTTCCGGATACCGTGCTAAGTATGTCCAGATATTATCTCATTTAATTCTTACCTTGCATTCTCAGTAGTATCTGTGAATTAGGTACTATTATCATTCACACTTTATGGATGAAGCTCAGAGAGGTGAAGGAACATACCCAATGTCATCAGTAATAAAAATCAGAATCCAGATTTAAATCCAGATCTGCTGGATCTCAAACTTCAGTACTCAATCATTTAATACATACGTTTATCATAATATTTACTCTACAAATGTGGTATGCAAGAAATGGCACATTTCTTTTGTTTTCTTTAAATAAAATTAAATCCATATCTGTTTTTCACTTCTCTGAACTTGTGAACAAAGGATTCCTCTTGGATATGAAGGGCTGACTCATGAATTGTGGTGGAAAGGTTGTCCTAGAATAGGTCACAGAAAAGCCCAGAACTTCTGAGAGCATAATATACAAGATGGCCTTTCTAGCCTTCAGCTTATACTGGTTATCATAGGGGAGTTTGTTTTTCAAACATAAAAAGCCCCTTGAAGTAGAGAAGTCTATATTTCGGAAGCTGGAATCAGAAAGCATCAAACCCAGCCTCACTGACAGCCCCATGCAAACCCTACTCCACTTGACCTCTCTCCCCATTCAAAGGCCAGACCACTTTGCCAGGATGCTGTGAAGCATTATTCTGCTGCTGGTCCTTTCCATTATTCGTGGAATGCCAGACTTCTGTGCCTCTTTCAGAGTTAAGAAATCTCCCTTCCTTCTTCACCATCAAAGATCCTGTGCCTCTCTCTAATCCCCACTTCTAGCCTTAGCATAGCCTTCTCCAGGAGCTACAGTCTCAAGAAAATGATAGCCAGGAGGGCAGATGTCTGCTGGCACCTGCTGTTTGCTTCTGCTACAGCCCAACCTCTTGTGCTTTAAGATCAAATTCATGCCTCTGCGGAATGGTCGTCACTTGATTTCACAAACCAGAAATTGTGAATTGACAGCCTTTATGTCTTACATGGCCAGAGAAAGCAAATTATTAGAATCAATGTTGTTTTGAAAGTTGAGCTACATTTAAAAATTGGGAGTTTTCACATAATAGAGATTAAATCTTGGAACTTTTATCATTTCTCATGGTGAGCATCAGCTGGCACTGAGTAGCTTCTGCCCCCTAGAGATGTCCTGTGCTTTCCAGGTCATGTGTACTTCCATCGTTCAGCCTCATTGTTTGTCAGTTTGCAATAGATTTTCTTTGTAATGGAGAAATATTTCTCTGTACTTATGCTTCTAACAAATGTTGGAATACATCACTTAGGCCACAAGGGCTTCAAATTTCAAAACAAATGGGGGAAAATTTTTTCTTTGTGAGAGCAAAGGACATTCCTAGCATGCAATGTGCAAGCACAACATGTCCGTTTCGAAGGAGCCACCTCTCCGAGTCCCCTGCCTCACGTTACCTGCCTGTCCTCCAGGCACCTCATTCATATCCCACAGGGGACTCCTCAGAGCAGCAGAAACACACAAGGGTGAATGCACAGAAGCTCAGGTCTTTTAAGATCCTTCTATAGAGATTAAGTCAAGGTCTGTGAATTTACTTCCAAAAATGCATCTTCCTTCTTTATCCTATAAGGAAAGTTTTCTCGGTATATTTCTACTCATGTAATAACAATAATTGTTATTTTTAAAAAGATCTGGTATAACCTTGGTTTAAGACTCAAAGTCTCCCATTAAGCCCTCTATCTTTTCTTTTTAAGCCCACACTAATTTTCTGTTATTCAAATAATATTAAATGTACAGTAAACAGTATATAGGTAACACAGTATGTAAATAATTGAAAGGAAAATAACACATTTAATTATAATCTAATTTGTGTTGAATGGTTTTGTGTCACAGAGAAGCACAGTACTATGTTTTAGTTAGCCTATGGTATGTGTGGTGGGGATCAGGGGGTTCATTCCCCCAAAACCATTGCAGAGCTGGATATAAGCTGCTTGGAAATTTTTTGCTGATCGAATCAGCGATTGAATTCCAAATTTTGGTTAATACCGTACTTACTTGTACGATCTCTACTTTTTCTCATTATTTTCATGAGCATTTGGGTCCCAGCCCTCCACTGCCTTCGAGAATCACCCTCTAGGGAATGACTGTTTTACTGAACAACAGTGACTTTAATAAAGTACCACGGCAACCGGTGGCCACGTTAATTAGAACTGAGATCTGACACATGCCTTTGCTTTACTTCAGCAATTTCTCTGCTCCTCAAAAGAGCTGTTAAGAACAACTATTTCAAGTGGCTAAACCACTTTGGGTAAAGCAATAGTCTGTGACTGGTAGCAGTGTGAGTGTGTGCGTGTG
>NW_011888874.1:3363541-3365408 GCF_000151845.1 Pteropus vampyrus
TTTCAATTAAAGGGTGATGTCATTGGGAATTTTTTTCCTATAAAATACTATTGGTTCTGTATGTTTCTTTCTTTTTTTTTTTTTTGACAAAATGAACAGATATCTTTTTCTCATGCACTTATAGCTATTTATACTTTACTATCAAAAATAGATTTTTAAATTTCTGCTACATTCACATAATATTCCTCCTCTTAGATTTAAACTCAGGTTATTAAATTGGTTATCCACATGACACATGATATGGCTGCATCACCAAAGCTTTAAAGTAAATTTTTGAATGTGGGGAAGTTATTGCTCTGCCTCTGCCTGGAGACTATTATAGAAACACCTCTTCCCAAATACAAAAATGATTAATCTTATTTTGATTTTAACTTGTGCATGCCTATCAGAGAGAACACAGGCTAAATTCATGTAAACTGCTTTCCAAGATGAGTATTAGAGTTGAAAAGAACATTAAAGGATTGGCCTTTTCTTCAGAGCCCTATGCTCTTAAGGGGTAGAAACCTGAGGAGGCTGCTTGCTTATTTGTCATTTGTTTCAATTGACAGCTCTCTATGAGTCCATCCTGTAGATGAATCAGTTCAAAGCAAATATACACTACTTTAAAAAAAAGTTTAATAATATTTATTTATTAAAGATGCAAAATTGCATTGCAGATTTTGACTTAATCCAAATTTAAAGGAGTATTGGATTAGAATTTTCTAAATCTTTTGACTTAGATTTGGAAATTTAGTACCATGACGGTTCCTGTCTTCAGCTCACCTCTTCAGATGTCTCATAATATCTATTTTCTCGACTGCCTTCAGATTATTTTTGTTACATTTTAATCCTCAATTTTACTTCTGTTATTTTTTTTTCCAGTTGCCTAAAATCTTTTTTGAAGCAAAGGAGGCATAAATTTTAAATCATTTAAACTTCATAAATTAAGGTTGCTTTAGGTGAGGACTCTGGATATAGATGAAATTTGGTACTGGATGCTTCGAGTTGTCAGGGCTACTACATTGCATAGCTCCAAGAAGTATCATTCACTTCTCTATTGTTCACGTGCATAATACTCCCTGGAGTGGTCCAACATATTGTTACATTCCTTTGTGTGGAGGGCTATTTATACTGTCCCTATGAGTGAACAGAGATATCCTTGGCTATGGTTCTCCAAGTGATAATCGCATAAAAGCAGTTTCTAGAGACACAAGGAATTCCTGTCTGCAAAAGCATTATCGTTCTTACCTGAGCTGTGGTTTCCTGCTAACAAAGTGGGGCTCACAGAGCATCTTCCTAGTCTACTGGTGACCACGGGCGGCCCCGGTGTTCCATCCCATTCCTGAGCTTTGACAGGCTCTCTGGAAGATGCCCCGTGATGTCCTCTCTCCTTGCTGTCCAGCTTTGGTAGAGGTTCCGTGCTGTGGCTTCGTACTTTCAGCTCCTCTGTCGATTCTGTGTATTAATTAAAATTACATCTCATTAAACAAAAGTCAAACCTTACCCAGGTTTTATTTTTAAAATTAAAGAACAATTTTCTAAAATGCTTTCAATTTATTTTGGGGAATTTAGATGTGCGTTGATCGTTACAATATTTAAATAAAACAGGGTCAGAGATCACACTTTTTTTTTTGAGGAGTGCGGGTAATATCGTTGGGAAATAGTTTTCTCTTTGGAAAAGGAGAAGCTCAATGACTCTTGATCCTTTTTTGTTAACTCTTCCCTGTGCTCATCTTCAAGAAAACTTCTTAAAGAGCACTTTACACTCACTCTCTTTACTGTCTCATCTTTCCTCCACTCCACTACCCGCTGTGACAAGAATTCATTCCAGTCACTCTACTAAAACTGCTTTTGCTAAGATCGCCTAGTGCCTTCAAGATGGCAAATT
>NW_011888874.1:3368028-3380035 GCF_000151845.1 Pteropus vampyrus
AATAGACTTATAGCTCGTTTTTGCTCAGCTAATCTACTCAGTCCCAGGGTATATGGTCATCTCTGCACTGACATTGTCTTATATTACCTTTCTTTCTATTTGCTCTTCTCAAAAGGCTCTGAGTTCTTTAAAGGCAGGCTCTGAATTTTGTTTTTTGCTTCCCCCCACCCCCCCGTTTGGTGCCTCCAGAACCCTTAGCATATTGCCTGATAGGCAACCAATTAATTAATTAATTAAATAGGTCTCTCAACTCTGCTGGCATCTTTCTGATGTGTGTAGGAAATACAACATTCCTAACAGAACAAGAGAATTGACTATTATAAATTATGAAAGGAGCACAGAGCTAATACTATTTTTAAAAATCTGGTTACCTAACAGTCACAAGTTGTAAAATTCACCAGATTGAAATTTTAATTCAAGTAAGGAATCTTTGAGAAAAACTGTAGTGAAAAAAAAATCACAGAAATGATTCACTGAACCTGTATTTTGTTTTCTTTGAATGTAGGTTCAAATACTCATCATATCGCAGAATGACAATGCAAATGTCACACTTTGTTTCCCTATCACTTGCATCTGTGGGGCAGAGACAACAGTTTGTAATACCATAAGCAGCCCTATGTGAAAGAAGGATCTGAGAGTTCCAGCTTTGCAGCCTTAGCCACGGTCTTGGGTTGATGACCTATGCCATTGAGCACTTCATTTCTCCTCTTGGAGTCTCATTTTCCTTAACTGCAAAATGTAGATAATGCCAGCCTTGCCTAACTCCCCCATTTTAATTTGAAGGCTCTAATAATATTCAACACTGGAAGATATTTTGAAAACTAATAAGTGTCACACATATAAAAAGCCGTATTAACTTAAATAAATTCTAGTAATTTTTCTTTTACGGATTTCTTCTTTCTACATTTGGACTAGATAATCACTGAGAGACTGAATATACACATGGAAAATTTCCAGACCACATATAAAAACAGAACTCTAAACCTTTAGCTAAAGTAACCAGCTCAGGAAGCCAACTTAACACTCTTTAAGTCCGACTTCAGGAATTCAGACCACTTTCTCTAGCAACCAATCCGGGAAGTCAAACAATAACCTGTGTAACAAATGACCCAAAACAGCCAGGACTTTTGGCCCAAGTTCTAAAATAGGGCCAAACAGAGAAAGTAGACTATATACCCAAAATTAATCATGGAGGCTGCCTCGCTTCTAGTTAGCCTGCCTAGAGCTTTCCCAGGCTGATAGCCTCCATTTGGGGCACGTCCGAAGCTTTTTCCACCATAAGCTTTCCCACTCTTCTCCCTGCCTTTTAGTCTCTGTCAGACATAAGGGGTAGTGGCTGACTGCCTGTTATATAGCAAGCTCTGAATTAATAGCCTTTGCCTGTTCTCATTTGTTTGGTCTTCATTTACTTCTACATTACGATAGCCCCTTCCAGCTCCAAGATGCTCTGCAGTTGTGTAAACACATGCCATGAGCATCCTTCTATGAAACAGAACTTAAACCAGGAGGTTAGCTTCATAACAACAACCTTAGAAAGGTTCCTGGTCTTTAAATGGTCCAGTATATGAACCTAAGTCCCAGTTACACTGATATCAAATATAAGAAGTCAAATATTTTACAAGAAATATACTCCAGCATAATGACTACAGCAAAACAATTTAACCAACACTTGCTTTTCAGTGCCCTAAGTCAAACGAGATAAAACAAGTATCAGAAAAGAATATCTAGATTATTTCCAAGCTGTTTATTTACAGTTTCAAAGAAAATGTGCTCTGGCTTCCAACTGTCTCAGCCTCAAATCCTAATGACCCATCTGTTTCACCTCACCTTCTCCTCCAGATTTTAAACAAATCATTGGGATGCTCGCTTTATTACTGACTTTTCTATTTCTTTCCATTACCATCATTAAACATTTATCTTCTTTTTTTTCTACACACACACACACACACACACACACACACACACACACACACACACGTCTTCTACTATTGGAATTAAAACTAACCAAACTAAAAAAATGCTCAAACTTAACCTTGGGTCCAATATTTTTGCAGATTAGGACAACATTTTAAATATAAAAAGCTGAGGATGCGTGTCAAGGCACCTCCACCAACATCAGTTTCTTTGTTCTCATTCAAATTACTTGCATACGCATACCAGAGAAGTGTCACTTCAGTCTCAAACCTCAACTAAATAAAAGCCCAATGCAGCTCTGAAAACAAAAAAGGAGTCTTTTTTCTCTTCCTTCTTTGTTTTCAAATCCCAGAGGTTAGTCTTAGGTAAATTTTGGCAGATATATTTAGAAATACTCGAACAAAAGAATTGAAGAAACTGTGCTGCTTAGACTGGTACCTTAACATCGGCCTCCTAAATAAAATTCCGAGCTGAAAAATCTGTAAGAAAACCATTAATGTATTTATTGAGCATTTTCTTTGAGAATAAATCCAGTTTCCCATATAAATTCAAGAAAAGCTTCCCACACGATGCTTTTTCTAATTAAAATAAATGTGAAAATCTTTAAAACAGCTGTTGAAAAGAAACAAATGGAAAGTGGACAATTAGACAAGAAATATATACAGTAAGACGCATTGAAAGCTCAAAGACATCTATTCAAAGGAATAAGGACACATTTATCCGTGTCCAGATAATTCAATGTTTTCTTAAAGCCTGTTGAAAAAAAATGATATTAGTAACATAAATTTTTTCGAACAAGATCAATCTTAGATAACTGTGGTCAAGTTCTACGTGGAATCTAAGTTCTTTCAGTGTTCAGTTACAGGCCCAGTGTGTAGCCCAAGGGTCAACTACATAGAATGTGGTCATCCTCTATACATAGAAGAATAAATGACTGAATGTTAACTAGTCACCTAAAATCTGATTCATTTTGAAATCTGATCTTGAATGAAAATCTTGCTGTAAAAAAATACATGTATTAGTGCACTGCATTTGTCATTAATCTTGTGTGTTTTGCATATTATTGTCTTAAACTTTTAAAGCATTTAAATTGAAGAAGGATGAATAAGAATAAACGACCAGGAGCAATCCTTTCATGATCAAAATATTCTCTTCAGAATTCCAATCTGTCATACCTCATGCTGCTAATGCTGAAGTTCTTTCTCAAAGTTTTCCCATTTTTTTGCCTCTTCATGCTGTCTCTGTGTCTACATTTGTCTCTCTGGCTTCTATCTCATCGTTCTTCTCCATTCCTGCCCTGGACCCTGAGGCACCTATAATTACTTGGCTCCCCAGGTCTATGGCTTTCATCACCAGGCCTGCCCCAAACACTGAGTTTTCTGAGAGTCTCTGATTCACTCTGCTTCATCAACATTCATTCCATCAGCAACAAAATGGTACTGAGGATTCTTATAAATTTCCACAACCTCGAAATCCCTCTCAAGCTCTAGAGACAAAGAAAGCAATATAGTACTGATGGGCTTTTACATATGACTGTCTGGGGGACCCCAACATGTTAAAACTGACAGCATTATCCTTTCTACAAACTTTTTTTCTGTCTGGAAATGTCATGTAATTGTTGATTTATATATCTGGTTCCACCACCAGACTGTAAGCTTCTAATGACTGAAGACTCACTACCTGATAGAGTCTACAATGAGAATAGATGGGGTGAAGGAACTCATGCACGCTTCACCCAGGAAAGTTAGCTAGCTATTATGTTACCTAACCCCATCTTTGCCCATGACTCACAGCCTCTCCTTCCACCTTGCCAGTCTCCCAGCACATGGGCTATGGCCTGAATCAACAACTGTCACTAACAAACATGAGTTAGTTACTATGGCCAACGTTATGTTCTTTGTTAACCTATACATGTTTCTAATGGACTTGCTAATGATAGATTAGAAAACAACAGATTTGCTGGGGAAAATGAGTATTATTTGGAAATACGTCCATTAACACTGTGTTCTTAGAGAAACAGAATCCCATTTTCTTTACTTATTTTGCAATATTTAAAAGAATTAATCTGCCACATCGTTTCATTGTTTCTATGAACATCTAGATGATTCAGATGATTTAGACAAGAGGCTTTTATATTTGTGGTTTGTGACTGCTGTCGTTCTTGAAATTTCACACTCATATTGGGATTTCCTGGTTATGAAATATGTACTCTAATTGTGCCTGGCAATACAGGGACCAAAGCTTATGTTGCTGATGAGCATTGGAGCTTCCTATGAACAAGAAGAATGCTTCGGAATTGTTCCCTCTTATTGGCATAATCAGCAAGATCAACATCTATCCATTCTATTCCAACTGCTGAATGGTGAAAATAATGAAAGGTGATCAAGGCAGATTAATTAGGCAGAAACAACAACACATTTGAAGGCAATGAACTAAATTGCATTATTAGATGGGTATTAGATTCAGTCATCAAATTTTAGAGCTGAAAGGGAGGACCTTGGAAATTACAATTGCAACACAGAAAGCTAGGTGTATATATGTCTTTGCTGAGACGGTGTCCTACCTTTGGGAGAACAGTTCTAGGAAGGGGGAGTTCCCACCTCATGGGTAAGTCTGTCTCAACTGTGAACATTTTTAATTGCTAGAAAGCTCTTATACAGAGCTGAAGTCGGCCTCTCTCCAAGAAACACCATTTGTTGGTTGTTGGTAGTCCTGTTTCTGGAGCAACTCAGAACTAATGTGTTTCTTTCTTTCTATTTTTCTTTTTCTTTTTTTTTTAAGTAAACACCCTTTAGAATCTAGAGTGATGAAATCTCTCCTTGGTCACAACTCCTTCAGATACAAATCTAGAATTCTCGCTCTCCTGGTTACCTTGGCCTGGACACTCATTGCATGTCATGGTATCTTTTAAAACTGTGGCATTTGGAGCTGATCGGAGCCAGACAGCCTGAATGGTTTACCCGCAAGTCCAGGTGAGCACCAGAGTGCTCCTGCAATTCTCTTATCTCTAGAGTCTCCTGGGAAAAATAGAGCAAAGGCTCTATGTCTCCACAATAAACGGGCACCAGGGAGCAGGAATCTTTTTTTTTTTATTGTTTCTCTCTCATATGAACTCTGCTGTTTGGGCTAGTTATGTCAATTCCAACATCTAAGGGATGCCTTCCCTTCAAATATAAATAGAGAAAGAGTAATAGCTCAGAGGTCTGGAGATATCCTGGTTTTAAATAAAATTGGAAAGAAAGTCAAGGTTTGTGTTAAGAAGGCACATAGGATAAATCCTTGGTTTTAATAAAACAAATGAGGCATATTATTTAATAAAAAAATAAAGTAGATGGGGCACATTGAAGTAAGATAGACTACGTAAAGAATTCTAATGATTTTACAGATGTAAAAAATAGCTCAAAGCCTTTGCACAAGTTGCTATCAAGGTCACACAAATGGCAATTAGCAGAGACCTGATAAAGAGACAGGTTTCCTGGCCACGCCTACCATCTATCTACGTGTCACCATAAGTCACTGGAACTCAGACGCTGACATATTCAACATTTCTTTTTCATGGCATGGAATAATCAGTAGAATGTCAATGACCATGATTGGTGTTTGAAACTCTCAAAAAAACATCCAGGTGATTTAATTATTCACTTTTTTTTTTTTTAAATCATCAAGGTGTGTGAGGATTGTAGAGATATTGTCAAATTACCTTTACCTACAAAACCTTCACTGAAGTCATCAGGCATACCTCAAATGTTGACCTACTTTAGTAGCACTGTCTTTAGGAAATTCTAGTATTGTAGAGCAATGACAGACAATTTGCTCAGAGAATGCAATTTATATTTTCATTTGTTCTTGCAATGCAGAAGCTAAGATAACCTGTGGGCAGAGACTAGAAAGAAGCTGAACAAATCTGTTTGCTCCCTCTGGGCATCTGGTTAAACCATGCTTCTCAGCATTCTTTGCAGTTAGAGAAAGCCACATGACTGAGGTCTGGCCATGAGAATGTGGGTGGAAGCGATGTACGCTATTTCCAGGTCTGGTCATACAACTTGTCACAAAATCCTCATCCTCTTGTATCCCCTCTGCTGCTGGCTGTGATTTTTTGAGGTCCTCGTTGTTGGAAGAGCCTCTAGATAGAAATGGCCCAGTAACGATAGAGAGAATTGCTCATCTTCTAGTGAACCCACTAATTGATTGTCACATGCCTGTGATATATGTCATGGCCTATGACATGAACAAGAGATGTCATATTATATTAAGCCTCTGAGGTTTGCTACAGTAGTTGGACTGCTCTAATACAGATTTGAATAGATATTATTTTACATTTTCTCTCCTATAAAATATAGTCTAAATGTAAAAATCCTTGAGTTTCTAATGAGGACAATATTTTTGTTGGCATACTGACAGAAAAATAAAGGGCAGAGAGATTAAACTGCCAAATACAGTACAAGAATTCAGCAAGCAATGCTTCTCTCTTAACTCTAGTTGTACTAAAAATACTTTACAAGGCTAATAATATATTTTCATTAAATATTTAATAAATATTTGAATACTATGCTTCAATAAGTATGTGCTGAACGTGTGAGTGAATGAGCCTCTGAATGATCATTCAAAAATCTTATATGTTTTGTTTATGTTTATTTGAATGAAGATGACGCTCTAATTTTTTTCCAAATATTTTTTTCATCTAAAAGAGTGGCAAAGAGCAAAATTCTAAGAAAAAAAATTAAATAAGATTTTTGAAAAAAAAATTTCACAAAGGAAATATTGATGATTTCTTTAACATAAAAATAATTTAGATTTAAATAAGATATATTTGGGAGGAATAATATGAATTAAAATTATTACTTCCTAGAAATATCAAAATAGTGAACTATTACAGAATGGGGCTGAGACAATCTGGGATCAATTCTCAGGTCAGTTCAATAAAATATCTCTTCCTGAACTTTAGTTTTCTCAGGTAAAAATATAGATTTGAAGTAAATTATTTCTAAGTATCCTCCTAAGTCTAAAATTTTATATCTCTATGATAAAAATTTCCTATAAAAAGCAAAATAGCTCATAAAGTTTCAATAATATCATAATGTCTGTTCTAAACTATACTTCCACTTTATATTTCAGGATGTTTTATATCTTTAAGGTGACTTTTTATAGTTTAATTTTTATTTCAATCAAATCCCAATGAACTATAACATAAATTGAGAAAGTGCACTCTTAAAAAACATTCATGATTTGTTTAGGATCATTGATAAACCCAGGATCCAACTTTTTTCCTGCCACTTGATTAGCAGACATGAATTAAATAGGGGTCCTGGTTTAAAGAATACTCTCAATGTTTTTTTCCTATCCATAAAAAAATTAAAAAATTAAAAAGTAAATGTTTCCTAGTTACTATTGAAAAAGCAGAAATCCAGCTCAAATAATGTCTTATCACATCAGCAGCAGCACTGTGATTAGAGTTTTAATGGAATCAGTGGCTACTGTGGGTCAGATGCTGCACTAGACTCTTTACGAATGATATTTCCAATCTTTATGTAGTCTTCCCAGGCATATGTAATGATTGACTCCAGTATTCAGAAAAAGTGGGGGTCTTGTTGATTAATAAGTTCTCAAGGCCAATCAGAGATGGCTAAGTGGAGGAACCAGGATTTGAACTCACATCTGTCTGAACGAATAGCCGTACCAGTGAGGCTTCATTTCGTTTTGTTTTCTTTGGATTATTTTAAGAATTATTTACCTTATTTTTAAAAAAAATGAAAAAATTTCTTTAAAAAAAAATTGAAGATTGTATAAATAGGGGAATTAATACGATGAGATTTGGGAGAAATCAGCTGTCGGTCTATATAGATTACATACGCCTCACTCTATAACACACTGCAACGCACACGTTACAAAGAAGTCCACAGTTGTTTTCAGATGGGATGGAGATCAGATTAATATTCTTGTAGTACACTGTGTAATCTAACCCAGAGATATCAAGTGATATTTATTTGTAACAGTGAACGAAGTCAGAAAACAAAGAACGTTCATTTTTCTATGCCTGCCTTTAGCAATTAAATCTGACATATTTTTTGATTGCTTTGATAGAAAAGTCACGTGAAGAAAAATATAATTTTTCTAAATTGTTATTATTTTCAATCCATTATAAAACGTATATGCCTTGCACCATCTGTGCAGATGTTTTATGTCCTGGGCACTGTGACAGTGAGAGAATAGGTCAGGGAACTAAGACATTGTGACCTCTGCCCGCATGGGGCTCCTACTTTGAGAGAGAAAACAATTACAGCAGTGGTCCTCAACTTTTTTGGCACCAGGGACCCGTGCTCCTATGAGAATCTAATTCCTGATGATTTGAGGCAGAGCTGAGGCGGTGATGCTAGCGCTGGGGAGCGGCTGCAAACACAGATGAAGCTTCGCTTGCTTGCCCGCCGCTAACCTTCTGCTGTGCGGCCCCAGTTCCTAACAAATAGGCCACGAACTGGTACCAGTCTATGGCCCATGTTTGGGGACCCCTGAATTACAGAAACTAATACTGGATTAGAGCTCTGCTAAGGGCAACGAGGAGAGATGGTAGAGTACAATGAAAGTAGAATAGATAATTTTTCCGAATTGTGAGAACAAGAAATCTTGACTAAATAGTGATTTGAAGAATGGCAAGGGGAAAGTAGGGGCATGTCAGATGAGTTTTGCAGCCAGGGGAAACGAACTGTTCAACACACGTGACTCTTTCCTTGGATCTGTCGTCCCAAAAGCTGATCCCGCCTAACAATGAGCTTCCAGCTTGACAAAATGGCACACGTAAATGCATTCAAAAGAAGGGCAGAAGGGAACAATGGTTTAGGCTCCATAATAAGTTTAGCCTGTCTAGAAGAAAAGGTTGATATTAGAAAAGAATGGGTCTTGAATTTACATAAAAAAGGAAAAAACAAATTAAAGAGGGTTTTGAGTGACAGGCTATAGAGTTTGCATTTATTTTTGAGGAGCAGAGATGCCATCACTGTTAAAGAAAGAACCTCCCAGGAAAAGTGTGCAAGAGGGACTAGGAGGAAGATGTGTGAGATGTCGCTTTGAGTTAGAGGCTCATCACTAGGATCATCTCATCTCTGGGCACATGAAATCCACAGATTTCCAGATATCACCATCTCAACACCACCATGTTGCCAACTTCTTAAACATCCTTTTTAATGAAGTGTACCAGCATAGATACAAAGATGCAGAAATACAAAATATTTTGTAGCATATCTTTCATAAACAATTTTTAGTGTTTGCATCCAATGCAGATAAACTTGTGACTACCTACCAGTTAAAGATCATTTTTTAGAATTGGAAAATCCATCCTCTGTTCAATGACGAGATAATCATGTTTTATTAACCAACCTTATTGTCTGGTCTTAATCTGATATCAAGATTTGGAGGGAAAAAAAAATACTAGACAAGGTTATATTGAGAATTCATTAAATAACTACCCTGAACCCACAGTCAATTTTCTGCATATTAAAAATGGAACATAATTAGGGAAAGTGTCCTTATTGTTCAACAATCCTTTTTACTTCAAAATAGTGCATGAAAATGCAAATGTCTCCCTATAATTTACTACATTAAATATGCATGCCTTCAGCTCTCCTTGGCTCCTATAATACCAACAGCAGCCCTTTACTTCTTTTCCATTTAGGACCTGACATTACTGAAACTCATTGTCCTCTATATCAAACTCTTCACATATTTGACAGAGAAAATGCTGATAAAAATCTTTGGAAGGGACAAATAGAATTCTAAAATAATTGATGAACAGTGTTAGGGTTATAAAACTTTTATAACTTGGGTCAGGCCCTCGTTTGACTTCGGATGTTTTAAGATATCTATATCTTTTGACAAACTCCAAAATCGAATGCCAGAAGTTATAGGAGACCTGACGACAGAGTCATTCTTAAGTAGGACACAAGGCAGCAAATTAACATAAAGCCAACAATCTAAAAAAGAATCATCTTAAAGAAAGGAGGCCACAGGGACTCAGGCATATGTGCTTTTTACATTTTCCTTCCTCCCTATAGCCATAGTCCCAGCAATGGTGAATAGAGACTGGCAAAGTACAAAGATCTCTGGATTTAATTGTTGGGGAAATTTGACCCTGGTACCAGTTCTGCCATCATCTGAGTGACATTGGGTATGTGTTTTTACTTTCCATGCTTCCAAGTACTCATCTCTCGAATAGAGGATTTAAACAATAGATGCCTTCTGGATTCGAAAGTTTACGGGAAAAAAAAGAAGTAGTTAAATCTTAAAAGTGTATACTTCATTTCCTTAGAGTGAAAAGAGATTCATGTGCACCTAAATACATTACAAAAATTGTATTTGGTGAAAATGTTCCCCTACGGAAGCCTGATGTTCCTGAAACTACAACCTTGGCCTGTTTTAAGGAGATTTTCAGACTAATTAATGATACTATAGGACAGAAGAGAGGTGGTTTTACATACAAAACATCCTTAGGTACCGCCAACAGCATGAACAATCACAAAGCCGAAATGCAGAAGGAAAGATGCCAAGTTCAAGGAGAAGTAACAATGGTATGAAGAGAATAAAGAAACCATGGCTATAATTTGAGTTGCTCTTTTGTGATACACTCAAGAGGATTTGGCTTTCTGAGCAGAATCACTGCTTACTAAAGCCGTAAGGAGAAAGTAACAAATTATCTATCAGATGCAAAGAATTAAAATTAACTTTTTCTTCTATAGGAAAAAAAAAATGTAGAATTCTATGGATGTCTCGACAGCATTTGTTTTCCTCTATTTTTTTAAGTGGTGATGTCAGAAGAATCCTTCGAACAATAGGAGAGAAAGAGAATGACTAGAAAGATCAAAGCAATATTACTAGACATTTTATAAATTGAGAAGACTTTAATGTAGAACATTTTTATATATCCTCAAGACTGAGTTAATGTGCATAGGAAATTACTATTAGGCATTTGGGATCATAATTGAAGTTCCTGTTGCATGGCTTATTGCCACATTTTTATAGAAATGGCTTAGATGTCATTTGAGGACATAAAACTGGCTCTAATAATGCAGCGCATGGATTCATTCCATCGATTTAGAAACCAAGTGCAGAGGGTTCATATCTCTGAACGCCGTGATCTGGGAAGTCCCAACCACAGCATTGTACGGTGTAAACAGAGTTGTTTTAGGGGTAGTGAGACCCTGGGTACCAGTTCAGACTTAGCCCCTAATTAGCTGTGAAGCCTTGGGCAAATCACTTTCCTCTTCTGAGTCTTCATTTGCTTACCTTTAAACGCAGCCTCTGGACTCAACAATTCTCAAGTTTAGGATTGTATTAATAAATACCAGAATACGTTCTATACTAGAGGTTCTCAGTCCCATGTGATTATTACAAACAATTGGGGAATCTTCACAAACCACAGTTAAATCACTGAGGGTGGAGCATTGACATTGGTAATTTTGAAAACCTCTCCAAGAGTTTTTAAAGTAAAGCCAGGGTTTGCAACCACTGTTCCATACTTAATGGAATATTTTAAGCAACGTTTAATATACTTTTCAATATTCTTTCAGTAGACTGGCTGGGTCCATTATTTCCCTAGTTTTCCCTGTATTAGCTGGAAGTATTCTAATTATCCTTCCTTACTCAAGAGAAAGGAAAAAGAGTTTTAAAAGGAAGGAGCTAATCTATTTTCTATCTATTAGAATTCTTTGAAAAAAATTTTATAGGTGAAGTAGAAAAATGTTTGATCACATCAAATTTTAAGGTGATCGTCATTATTTATTTATTTATTTGCATTATGATTATCCCCCATCTTCATAAATAAGAAAAGATGAAACCGTCAAAGCTAAGAACACACAAAGGCAATCAGTGAGTGGGTGGGTGAAAAATTGTTGTTGAATTTTGATTCTTTTACTTGGCTTCTTCAGCTAGGATGCCTTATAAACAACAATGAAACCAGCAGCTTAGAAAAGATAACCGATTTTTTAATCATCATTAGAAGATAAAAAGTCATTGATCTAAGGATAGCCAAAAAAAAAAAAAAATTCATACTTACTTCTCAGTGTTATGTTTTCTATGCCTATGAGTTTTTTTTTTTTTTTTTTTT